>NC_056735.1:1996350350-1996500350 GCF_019279795.1 Protopterus annectens
ATTTTCAGCATACATTTTTGACCCAGTCACCTGGAGGGAGTTCACAAAATTGATCATCTTCCAGAGGAGTATAAAGCATCACTTGTACCATTCCCTTAGATGCCATAAGGGTAGCTGGGAACCTGAGGCTAACTCTGAAACCTTGTTCTTTAAGTATACACAGGAAAGGTATAATCAATTTTCTCTTATAATAGATGGTGGCACTGTAATCAAGGACAATCATGATTGGGTGGCCAGCCATATGCATGCGGGATCCCTGTTCATGGGCCACTCAAAGAATATCCTTGGGGTCATTGTAGCCTAGGTATTTAATAATACGATGCTTGGGCTGGTTTAAATTGTTGACCATATATTTAATTTGGTGAGCTGTCTCAGTCTCTCAAAGACTGGGAGGGTGGGGTTGGGGGGGGTTATATCCAAGCAGCACACACAGTTTCTTTTTCAGAAACTGCAGAGGGATGTATCCTTCAGCTGCTTCTAGTAATCCAATTCATCATGATTTGTTGCAATTGGCCCAGTTTTTCAGATCATCCATTTTAAATGCTAGGCACTCATTAGATTCCAGCATCTGTCTTAGGAATATGGTAAAGGAGTGACTGGTGTATTCTTGCCCAGCATGTTTTGTAGTCATAGACCCTAAATAAATAGTTTATGAGGGATTTTAGGCATCATAGTTACAAATATTCCCTTTAACAATATGTCCAGTAAACTGCCAATACTGTCTACTCACAGCTAGTTACAAAGTTAGGTGACCACGGTGGTTAAACTTAGTTCATTGGTCAAAGCAGTAAGAAGCCACAGTCTTATGCTAACTTCTCCATGTATGATCTTGTGTGCACTCTTCATTGTTTTTTCCTTCTTGGGATGTATAAGCTTGGTGAACCCTATTGTGACATAGAAACTTTATAGGTTCTTGGCTGAGGTACTAGTTCCTCTTTATAAGGAAGTAAAAACTATGTTTTAAATGAAGCTGGCACCACTCAGGTGGATATAGTGATAAAGCCCTGACAACAACTCATTCAGCCTGAGTTCAGGTCAGTTGCATGGTTGGCAGTTAAATGGGCATTCTCAGTTCCAGTCCCTGGTAGAGACTGGGATGAAGCATAAGGGGATGAAGCTCAGGGGGTTCATTTGGATGAGCAGCCACAGAAGTAGGGCAATTCACTATATGCCCAGATTGTATACCTGCCCCTTCAGGTTATTGTATAACTGTAAGGGGGGGGGATACTGGGCAGGCCATAAATGAACCCCCAATCAAACTGAGTGTAGATGGTTGAGGTCCACAGAAATCCCTGAGGTTGCATGGCCATCCCTAGTAAAAAGTAGAGTAAGTTCAGGAAGGTACGGAGTCACTGATAGCCCTGGCTTGGCTGTGGGTACTGGGAAATAGTGCTGTGAGGATGATGTAAGGAACTAAAATGTTTTAAATGAGGCCCCCTTAATTCCTTCAGTTCTTGTTTTAGTTATTGTGCCCTGGAAATAGGACTCAAAAGGTGAATTTAGCTTTTTTTTTTTTTTCATTTTAATGGCAAACATGCATAACAGCAAGAATTGTTATCCAATAGGCTGCTACCATGAGATCCTAGATAGCTGAATCCATAAATGGACACTTTCTGAGACATGCTAAAACACATCAGTAAATAAGACAGACCTGCTTTTAACAGGAAGATACAATTTGCCAATAAAGTTACATTTATGGAGGATGCACAATACAATCTGATACGGATGCCTGCTACAAAGAGACTCTTGCTTATTTGCAAAGCTCTTCTGAATATCACATTTATCCAGTCAGCCCATCTCCTGCATCCCAGCCTGTCAAGAAACAGATATATATTTTGGATCATCATTGGCTTTTATCAATAACAACTGTTGTATATACCTGTGAATGACTGAACTGTGTTGAACATGCCTTTTACATTGCATTTCTAGTATAACATAGCTATTTCTATTAATAGCATTCTGTATAGCTCCCTTGCTTCAGATAAGGACATAACATATTCAGTTGTCTGCTGATTTAAGAATAAAGTGACTCTAAGGATAAACCTGCATTTGGGTAATGTGGTTCTTTCTGCATAGTTAGCTGTTGTCATGTGTCTAAATGGCGTGGATATATCCACGTGTTCATTCCCATGCTTCTGTAGGCTATCAGAATGTCTGCCGTCTGTGGTAACACTGAGGGACTTGAATGCTGCAGCCTGCAGGCAAACAATTCATGACATTAATATACTGGTAAATTGACCACTGTTAAATACAACACCCACATTCCCTACATAACTTTGCATTGCCAAATGAGTGCAAACAAAGGAGATGCACAGAAGGAAAACTGAAAATCCATTACTAGAATGAAGTTCAGAAAGTAAACTCCTCAGGAAAAAAAACACAATGATGTTTCTGGCAAGTCTTTTTTTTTCTTTTTTCTTTTCTTTGTTGTCACTTTTCTTTCTTCCAATGCGTCACCAAAAAGCAAAATGACTGATAGTAATTCTACAATAAATAAATAAACAAATAAATAAATTAATTAAAATACAAATGTGAAACCAAAATGGAACTTATATCCTGGAAAAGCAATGATGTTGGAAGATGCCTTCTTGAGACTTGTAGTAATGGCTTCTCCTCTAACAATGTTACTCTTTTGCAGCCCAGATAGTTTAGTAATCATACCAGACATAATGATCCCCTGAAGTAACACAGCTGACAAACCCAATAGACTTTTGAAAAACTTTATATACTGCTAAGTCTTTTGATAAAAAAAACAGATATTAAAAAAGATTTCAATGCAGATTCAGGTTTGCTATGTTAAGAAAGGAAATAATATCTGACAGTCATGCATGAAGATAGAATAGTAGTTTAAATTCTACACTCTACTGGAAGACGCTTATTTCAGAACTAAGTAATATTCAGCATACTGTATTAACTCCTATGAGATGGAAATATGGAGCTTAGTAATTTATCAAGCTGCTTGCCCTAGTTTTAGAAGTCTTAGGATGCATTTGTTTAATGTAAAGAGGCTGGAACTGAGCCATATATAGGAGCCAACTATTTTGTAATTGCTAGAATATGAGGTTTTTTTCAGGTTCTTAAATTTACAGATTTCCTTAGTAGCCTATTCAATATAAAAAAACTAAGTGACACCATTCAGCAATCATGCAGTGGAAAAATAAATCCATCTCATTATATTTCAGCATCATTTCTTATCATTCTTATATTACTTTTCTGACTTGCAAGAATTTTGGAGAGCTTTTCTATCCTTGAATATAGTTCCAATAAGCAAAGAAATAAAGCTGGCCTACTGCTAAAAACAGGCATTCTGTTGCTTGCATTTTAGAAATAAGTTACCTGAGATGAATTATAATTGTATTAGATGAACTATTTTTACAAAGCAAGCATGGCAAGCTTGTTTCTGCCTCATAATATTTTTGGAAGTTATAATGCACTAGGATCATCCGAAGTTTAAATGGAAAATGCTAATTGCTACAAATACTACATGGGAAACAAATCATTCATCCTATGCCAAAATGTTGAAGTGTCTGTATAATTTCACTTATACTAATATAATTAAGTGATTGGTAAAATTTAAGCTGTGGGAACACAGCAATCATTTTATTATTCATGAAAATAATGATTTTAGAAAGATATCTATCTGCATTGGCAACCATTTAAATGCTGACAATTACTCTAAATTAAATTCCCTCAGTCATTCCGCATGCCAAAGTCAAGCATACATGATTTATGATGTTTGCTTTTGATGAAATTTAATTTTTCTTTGACACTAGGTATTTACATTATGCAAAACCAGATAGAATCTCATAAACCGCATATGTCAAAGCTGTCACTGAACACAGAACAGATACAGTGAATCATCAGCTTTGAAGATGTAGAAAGTTAGCTTTAATTACCAGTTAACCCCTTTAGTTAGAGGTTACAGAACCTTATCAAAATGCTATAAAATGTAGCCTTGGACACAGTAACCACATTACTCTTTGAGCATTGGCAGCTCAAAAGATTTCCTGCAGCTATGTTTTTCTAATGAAGGTTTAGAACCTTGCCCTTCTTTTTGAAGAGCAGAGTCACTGTTCAGATCAATCAAAAGTCTGTTTACTGAAAGAATGTTTGAAAAGGCAAGGAATCATGGTACAATGGCAAAATAAATTATAACATCTGTCTATCTGTCTGTCTATCTATCTATCTATCTATGGTTTTCCACTAAATGACTGAATGTTTTTTAATATTGTGATGAAAAAATGGCATTAAGAAGTTTAAATACAGAGAATACTGGATGTCCTAAATACTGAAATTTCAAAAGACTGAGAAAAGAAAAGTATTTCTCTTCCCATCTTCACACTAACCTCCCACCCCCAAAACACTACCCTCAAAGTTATCTGAATAGTGGCAGTTTTTCGGGGAGGGTTTTTATTAAAATAAGGTGTTTGATATGGATGTGGTAGGGGGAAACCTTTGGGTTAGGATTAACACTCATTAGTAAGTTGGGCAGGGACTCTGCCCTCCTGCACCAGCTTAGTAATGGGTGCAAACCCTAACCTTAATACTCTCTCTTCCCCCAACCCTAACCCTACACCTTGCTTAAATAAGAACTTTCCCGTAACACAGCAAATATACAGGACACACACACACACACACACACACACACACACACACACACACACACACACACACACACACACACAAAAACAAACAACACTACAACCATTCCCTTACCTAACCCTTTCCCTAAACCTAAAATATAAACACTCACAGACAAACATATAAAACCTATCCCCTTACAAATGCCTGACCCTAACCCTGACTCTCACACACAGGCACAAAAGACTAAGGCATTATGCAGTAACAGACAAAAGAAGGGTGACAAGACATACAAGCACAGACTAAATAGAGATCAAAGATGATGACAGCACAGTGAAGAAGAGGCAATTCAGAGAATGTTGTAGATGCCATAGGTAATGAAACTAAGTATAGGAATGTCTGCTGGTTGATTCACACAATACTGTAATGATGTAGCTGTTATGCAAAGGGTGCTGGTGGAAGCACAGGCAAAGAGACTAAAGGTATGACAGATCAGCAAGTATTGCATACTGTATCAATCAGCAGAAATAAAAAAGATGGAATTACAGGCATTGTATATCACTAGTGCTAAGTGTACAAAACATTGTCTCAAAAACAAACACACACACATGCACACACACACGCACACACACACACACACACACACACACACACACACACACACACACACACACACAGCAGTCACATTAATACATGTACACACACATAGGAATCACATAGAAATCACATTCACACAGACGCACACACACACACACACACACATGTATACAGCAGTCACATTAACACATGTGGACATACACAGGAATCACAGTCACACAGACACACATATGCACACACATACACACAAGACACACCTGCATGCATATGTACACACACACACACACACACACACACACACACACACACACACACACACACACACACACACACATACACATTCAGACACATTGCAGCTGCATTTAAATATGCTCACGTGCACACATGGAACTCTTTAGTACAGCCCCAGTGTATTACAGAATACTACAGTTAGTTAAATATAACAGAGATGAGAAATTACTACTTTTATTGTATCCCTGGTATATTTTGTGCTGCAGAACATTAATTCTATTAACTTTTTATGTGGATTTGGGTAATATTTAATTGTATCACTGTGTTTAGTGTTCCTCTGTATGCCTTTCATGCTGCACAACATAGTCTTCCATCAACTTTTTATATGGATTCTTATAATTTGCAATAATGTCTCTGGTGTCTAGTGTCTCCCTTCCCTGAATTCCATCCATTGCTCTTTAGTTAAGAGTTAAGAGGCATGTCACCCCCCCACAAACACATGCACACACGCTCTCAAACACTCACACATGCATGCATACACACATACACACACACACACACACACACACACACACACACACACACACACACACACACATACACACACACAAAGCTACTCTAGCTATCACTTAGCATGCCCACTTATTGTGACCATGCAGGCAGAGACACACTGACATACACATTCACACACACACACACACACACACACACACACACACACACACACACACACACACACACACACACACACACACACACACACACACACACACACACACACACACATATTCATTTGACACCCCCTACACTTCTATATTCACTCACACTCACATAACCAAATACATACACATATGCACATACCCCCTACACTTCTATATTCACTCACACTCACATAACCAAATACATACACATATGCACATACCCCCCCCCCCCCAACACTAGGTATCTGATAAACTCGCTGGCACTTAACTCTCTCATGATCGTATGAACTGAGACTAATGGGTCATCACAAATTTTTAGACAAGTGAATTACTGTGGCTGCAGGTGAGAACTTATATAACTGTATGGTTCTATGAAGCTCTTATTGCAGGCATTTCTTGGCTAAGAGCACATGGCTATTTACCATATGCCACTTCCCTAATATCTCATTAGCATTTGACATAGGCCAGAGAGCTCTATGATTGAGCTGTACCTTTCTGAGGTAAGCATTGCAGAAGGGCTGTCTAAGAAACAATTACCACCAGTGGTAAAAATTCCTTACTGCTGGTGGTATATTTTCCAAATCCTGACCTAAATCTGGTATAAAAAGAGGAATACTTGCAGCCATCACAGAGTTATTTACCAAGGAAGGATTTCAAACATCTATCTGAGAGTATAAATCATAATGTGCCAATATAAACAAGAAAGAGCACTTACAAGTGCAAGACATGCAGTTATTAATGTTGGAGTTAAAACACACCGCATTGCCACATTCCTCAAGGCTAAATCATTCAAATCATTATGATTTTTACATGAGTCTGTGTCAGACTAAGTAAAGAATGTGCCTAGCAGATTTGGGTGCTAGGACTTTTTTTTTTTAAGGAAAATAACAAGAAAGCAAAACAACCACATTTGTCCAGGTCCCCTTCAATAATACACATCACAACAAATGACATTTGACAACCTTTATTAAATTTCCATAACATAGCTTTGATCACCAACTTTATTACAACTATTCATGATATAATTGATTCTAAATACAGCATAACATCCTTGTAATGCTAAACAGGGCAGCGTACCTACTCACCCTGCCCCAGTAAGCAGCGTCCATACCTCTACTCACTTACTTTACTTATGAAGCAGCATCCCCTCTCACTTCATACACCATTCATTGTAATGATAATCAGGGCAGCGTACCTACTCACCCTGCCTAACAAGCAGGGTCCATACCTCTACTCACTTACTTTACTTATGAAGCAGCATCCCCTCTCACTTCATACACCATTCATTGTAATGTTAATCAGGGCAGCGTACCTACTCACCCTGCCTAACAAGCAGGGTCCATACCTCTGCTCGCTTCCTTTACTTATGAAGCAGCGTCCCAAATCACTTCATACACCATCCATTGAATTGCCTTCCACCAAGTAAGCACCACCCTTACCTCAGCTTGCTATCTATTCAGCAAGCTTCCTCCAAATACTCCTTTCCTTCCCCCAGATCCTTGAAATGAACATCCAGACACCAGAGGGGGAACAGAAGAGGGCAAGCCTATCCCTCTTCTCTGTTTACCCCCACTGATAAATAACCCTACTCCCCACCAATGAAAAGAGGGAGGGTGGGTAGCTAGTTCACGCCAATTTGTGGTTGCTTAACCCAGCTACACTAGCCTAAACCTCGTAAGCCCCTCCCCATCATTGTCTTATTTCCTCCCAACCATCCCTGTCTCTACTTAACCCTTTCACCTCCCCAACCCACTTAACTACCCCTAATATTAACCTACCCCCCCCCCATGAAGATGTCCTGGGACAACTAAGTTTGTTGCCAAACTTCATTTTCCCGGTCCCCTTCAATAACACACATCACACCAAATGACATTTGATGATCTTTATTAAATTTCTGTAAAATAGCTTTGATCACCAACTTTATTATAACTATTCATGATATAATTGATTCTCAAAACATCATAACATCCTTGTAATGTTAAACAGGGCAGCGTACCTACTCACCCTGCCCCAGTAAGCAGCGTCCATACCTCTACTCACTTACTTTAGTTATGAAGCAGCGTCCCCTCTCTCTTCATACACCATTCATTTTAATGTTAATCGGGGCAGCTTACCTACTCACCCTGCCTAACAAGCAGGGTCCATACCTCTGCTCACTTACTTTACTTATGAAGCAGCATCCCCTCACACTTCATGCACCATTCATTGTAATGTTAATCAGGGCAGCGTACCTACTCACCCTGCCTAACAAGCAGGGTCCATACCTCTGCTCGCTTACTTTACTTATGAAGCAGCGTCCCAACTCACCTCATACACCATCCATTGAATTACCTTCCACCAAGTAAGCACCATCCTTACCTCAGCTTGCTTATCTATTCAGCAAGCTTCCTCCAACTACTCATTTCCTTTCCCAAGATACTTGAAATGAACATCCAGACACCAGAGGGGGAACAGAAGAGGGCAAGCCTATCCCTCTTCTCTGCCAACCAGCCTGACCAGGCTGTTCCCCCTCCATTCTACCCCAAAATTGCTCAACCCACTACTTTCCATAAAGGAAAGGGTTAAGCCAAACATCATTTGGTGTACCCATCATTTGTAAAGCACCTTAGAATCCTGTCATAAACCTGCCTCGCCATACCATCACTGAAACAGACCCTAATGAAACTACCTAAAGTAGAATTACCGTGACCACACTGTACCACCAGAACATCCATGAAAAGAATAAATACCCTTTTATCCCACTTCCTTCAAAGCTGAAATCATGACATAACCTGAACAGACTGACTACCTGTAACCACAACAAAACCTCAAGCTGTAACCCCTTGAAACCAAACGGACACCCAAACCCTACCAGAACATCCATGAAGAGAATACATACCTTTTTATCCCACTTCCTTCAAAGCTGAAATCATTACACAACCAGAACAGATTGACAACCTGTAACCACAACAGAACCTCAAACTGTAACCCCTTGAACCCAAACTGACACCCAGACCAAACTAGTATCAAGTTTCACACATCTTAATCCCTGTTTGCCCTGGCCTCTCCCCTTGAAAGCTGTCTTTCTTCATATTACCTATCCCAGTAGAAAGTAATTAAGATCTGTTTTACAACTGCCTTATCCTGCAACTGAGCTTCCTTTAAACCTTCTAACTCCCCCATAACAATGCCCATCTTCTACAACTACCCTATCTACCCATCAAGCTTCATAAAATCCTATCTATAAAATTCAGCCAACCACAAGTGAAATGTCCCTTGTGCTATTCTGTAAACCTTAAACTGGTATGTAACCTTAACACTAACTGCTCAAGAAATAATTTCATCCCCCCCAAAGATATCACCCATGAGGAACAAACTCCAGCATCCCATGCAACACCTCATTGACCCTCACCCAATATGCTTTAAACAACTGGCTTAGTGAATACAACCACCCCAAGGCTCCCAGAAACCAAGGATTGAACTTCACTGACTTGAAAAGCCATATGGCTGTAGCCGAATAAGTTTCCATGCTCATGAATATCGTGACTCTGCACATCCTGTGGTATCCCCACACTCCTCATAAACTATCCCCAAGTTTTCCCTTCGGCCCCCCAACCTACCTCTTCCTTACTTGCACCCTATTCCAATGCAATAATCTGCTCCCACTAATCAAACACAGAGCTCTAACCTGCCTTACTAAGGTGATTACTCAGACCTTCCTTATACCCCATTCCAGTGGTAACATCTGTCCTGTAAAAACCTTACCTTTCAAATCCCCTTTCAAGCCTCCGCAAGCCTTCTACGCTTCCACAATTTGCACTTCAACAGTTTCCGTCAGTGACTGTTACCAACTTTTGCTTCCCTATGTGTAACCTCCTCACTCGCCACTGCTTCCATCATCTGCAGATTCACTGTGTATCACCAAAACTGGTACTCATCACACCATCATCTAGAAAGAAAAGGAGAAAGGTAAGTCCTCTAATATGTAGGAGAAATCTCCACCTTATACCCACCTATTCCAAATTACTGCCACAATGTTCCAAGACCCCATCTGCTAGAAAGAAAAAAGACATGTAAATCATCCAATACATAACACACATTCCAAGACATCTTCAAGGACAACCTATCCTGCCAACCCTGGAAGGAATGTACCACCGCCACTCACATCTATGACAAAGCAGCCATAACTGAAGCTATGCTTCCAATGACCCTATCAAATACCCAAGATAACTAACTACCAGTCGAGTATGTTAAAAACTAAACCCCACACATGAAGGGACCTATCAATATCCACAACCAGGGTAAACTTGTGATTCCAGACCACTTCCATTAGTGCCATGTATAAACCAAGCTAACTTATATTGTAAAACCATCTGCCTAACCCTTAACCTTCCATCTCCAAATGAGGCACACTAACCAACATAAAGTGACACAAATGGACACAATGCAGCAAACCTAATAATAGCTGAGTAGCAGCTTACAAAATACAATAAGATATTATTTAAAATACTCCTCTTACAAAACTTAAAAGGTTGATAGAACAAGTTGTGGTAGCATGGATATTCGGAATGCATAACCCTATATCACTTGAAAGTACAACATACAATCTGCATAGAAACAAAGGAATATTTTGAAATCATCATGAATGTGATGGATTTTTGGCTGTAGGGAAACAGCAAAGGTCATGCATCAGAATGTCCTTTCTATGTCAGTGAGAATCTTGATGACTGATTACTGATTGATGGGAGTAATGGGAGAGGGTCAACTGAGAAAAGTGCTAACATAAAATTGAATAATTGTAAACTTGGTTTGCTGTAGAGGCATATGAAGACCCGACAGCTGTTTCTTGGAAAAAAGGCACACTGATACAGGCCATACTATAACCATGAGACTTACCTCTCTTTGAAATAAAGTGCTCTAATTTATTAGAAGCAGAAGGAGAATAATAGCAATTTGTTTTTACCCCAGATAAGACAGGCATATTTGTTGTAATCTGAAAACTCTTTGTTCCTAGAAATGAACTAGGGTGCAAGGCAGATCATGCTTACTGGAACACTCATATTTAGAAATGCCTATGTTCATACACATTTGTTTTAAAACAATTTATTGATAGGTATTACTTGTTTTATTCCATTTTCAGTTATAAAACTGAAAGATATGGTACCAGTTATCATCAGATCATAATGGACACCAAAATCCTGAAAATACATTCCTTCATTATTCAAGGCAAAACCATTTTGTATAAATTTGCAACATTAAGACTGATATGGCAACAATTCAGCTGGGGCTTCAGGGAAGCAAATATGGAATCATGCTGAATTGCATTACTATTTCTGTCAGGCAAAGTATGACAACTAATTTATAATACCTGAGAAAGAGAAAAAGTTGCTACATGAAGCAATACACATCATATAATAGGTGCATTTTGTTTGAGAAAGATTAACTGATGCATAAAATAGATGTCTTAACAGTGAAAGTAAGGAAATCATTCAGATGTTCAGATGATAGCTCTACACAACATGCCACACTCATACAATATGCAGATGATTCAACCTTGATCTGTTCCACCTCATCTCCCACCACCCTACACTCACTCAAGATACCTTTAACTCAGTAGAAAAATGGATATCAGGTATCCAACTAATTCTAAATCCCAAAAACACAAAACTGCTACTATTTACCCCTAATAGATAAAAAAACCCTCTCCTTTACCATAACATCTAAGGATGGCACCACCATCTCCCCTTTTAACAACACAAAACTTCTGGGCATTGAAATAGACAATAATCTCCACTTTGATGTTCACATCTCTCATACCATAAAACTAGTACACAAAAAAACTAGGCTCCCTATACAGGCATAAGTCCTTTCTCTCCCAAAAAGCAACAGTCATTCTTGCATAAACCCACCTCCTCTCAACTCTATTATATGCAGCACCAATATTTACCCAAATCAGACAATGTGACCTAGACAAACTAGAATCATGCTACAGTAAAATAGCTAAGTTTGCTACTAACTCAGCCTATAAAACCCATCACTGTGCTGCACTAAAAGAACTAAAATGGCTTGAGCTACCACAGCTACTTAACTATCACCAGCTGGGCACAGCCTACAATATTCTCAAATATCCTGAAAAAATAACCCTCATTATCCAACCTACTTACTGTCTATACTGTAAACCGGTACTTAGCCAGTGAAAACTCTCCTCTCCATCACCAAGGCTAACAATAATGCACGGAAAATGCTCTACTCCCCCACCGTTGCCAGAAACTGGAACTCTCTTCCCCAATCTGTGTCCACTGCCCCTCCACATTTATATTCAAAAACTCCCTCAAATCACACCTTCTTAGTACCTGGTTATGCACTTTTATCATATAACCCTACCAATACTACTATTAACTTTCCAAACTCATCTCTGATCACATGCTGGATCTCTGATCCCCTGTAGGCTTGGCCATCTGAAAGGGTACGTTTAACTGTAGAATCTTACTTGACAGATTTTCTTCTTACCAATGTATAACTGACATTGTCTTTTTACCTATGTTCTATATCTTCTTTTACCTGGAGTGTATTATTAATTTCTTGTTGTTATATTACTATGCTCAGCATACATGATAAAACCTGTTTTGTGTATTATTCTGGATGTACTGTAACTGACATTGTCTTTTACCTATGTTCTATATCTTCTTTTACCTGGAGTGTTTTATTAATTTCTTGTTATACTACTATGCTCAGCATACATGAAGTAACCTGTTTTGTGTATTATGCTGGATGTACTGTATTTGTATAACTTGATGTCGGAGCTTTTCTCCCCGGGCCTCCACTGAAAATGGACCTGATCCAGTCGGAATTTCCTGGTCAACAAATGTAAAATAAATAAAATAAAAATAATAAATGTGGTGCACACAGGGTGTTTTGTCCTATCTGTGCCAGTTATAACACAGCTGGGAAGACATGTCAGTGTCAGTCAAGCATAGGTTGCCTGTATGTATCCAAGCTGGATATCTGCCATCTGCACATCTGTACAGGGACTGACATACATCATCTTGGCAACTAGCTATGCAGTAGGATGAATGTGTTAACAGATAGATATCTGACACCAATATGTATGCCATTATCACATGTTGGAAGCCCTCACTGATATGTGCTGTACAGACAGTAGTCTGCAGTTACTTTCCACATGTCAGATCATTATCCAGTAGGGGATATATACTGTGACACAGCTCACACACCAGGAACATGACAGTGAGGCCTCAGAGTCCAGCTATGCCTGCGTGGGTGCTTGTTGCCAGTACTACATTTGGCAATCTACTCTTGCCTGTGAAAACACTGTCAACAGCAGTAATGGCATGATACACTACATGCCAGTGTGACGGCACGTAACCTGGGTTACTACCCTTGTATGCAACACATTCACATGGATAAGAGTGATGTACAGGTCTTATATACTCGAGTGTCCCAGACATGACACTCACACCCCTTGCTACTGTAATGACGGCACATAGCCGCATGTTTTGTACATGGCATTACATACACTTATTACAGATGTCATTATCATGCTATGTTATCAGACTGGGATGTGAGCACAGGTTACCAGGGCTGAGACATGATTCGAAGGTGCCAGCATTGCTGCAATATAACAGCTGAGCACATTTGTGCACTTGTAAGCGAAGCCTACACGGTGTAAGTGCCCAAACATTTAACCATATACTAACACCGCTTAGCTTCATGCAAACCTGCACAAACACACTTAAAGCTGCTCTAAACTGCCTTAACCACTCTGTATCCAACAGGCCTTGTTCTTACCAGCAAAAAATAAACAGCCCTTGTAGACCTTGAACCTAGAACCCTATACACTACAGTCACAACAGTTAACCACTACACCATAACAGCTGTGAAGACAGTTGTTTTTTTTCCAATAGATCTGTCAGTACACACATTGAATAGTATTGAACAATTGCTGTGACTTCCACATTTGTATAGTACTTGTCAGTGATATTACTGTTGCATCACATATGTTGTTATATCTAAATATACATAAATCAGATACATACGGTGTGATACATCTGGGAAGGTATACACAACAGTAATGTTTACACATGACAAGTATATGGATATATATATATATACATATGTAGATATATGTCTACATGTACATACACATATTTATATATATATATATATATATATATATATATATATATATATATATATGCAAAAAACACGCAAACAAAGTGTCCCAGATAAATGCACAAACCAAACCCAAGCAGGAAGGAACACCGATAAGCTGATAGACTGGTGAAATATTCAATATCCAAAATGTAATTCACAGCCACGTAATAAAAGAACTCTTTAATAAAAAGATAAAAATGTGAGTGCTTTCGCGGATATTACATCCGCTTCATCAGACATAGTTAAATGCATTCAAACACTACATTAAATATGTTTGAAAAATCATGTGATCATCTTCATTAAATAATTATTCAATTAAACCATCAAATAAAACATAATAATGCTCAGGCAGGTAAAACATAAGAAATATATACAAAACTATGAAACTACCCAAGAATAAACATACTGATAAACATATATAAAAAAGTACAAATTCAAAAGTATTTAAAATGCTTGCATATTAACGTAGCTTCCTACCTTTCAAATGAGGCTTAAGGGAAACTGTCTCATTTAGACCCTTGCCCCTATGTGCAGCAAGTCTAAGTATCCAACGAAGCTCAGCCTGCTCTGTTAAATTAACTACATCCCCAAAGTGCGCTGTCTCTATTTGAACATGCAACACCTGATACAAAAAGTATGCCCCACTCCCTCTTGTAGTGTGTGCTTAGCCAAAGCACTATAGTCATGCTTTCTGGTATAACAGAAACTGTAATTAATAGTTTCCCTTAAGCCTCATTTGAAAGGTAGGAAGCTACGTTAATATGCAAGCATTTTAAATACTTTTGAATTTGTACTTTTTTATATACGTTTATCAGTAAGTTTATTCTCGGGTAGTTTCATAGTTTTGTATATATTTTTTATGTTTTACCTGCCTGAGCATTATTATGTTTTATTTAATGGTTTAATTGAATAATTATTTAATGAAGATGATCACATGATTTTTCAAACATATTTAATGTAGTGTTTGAATGCATTTAACTATGTCTGATGAAGCGGATGCAATATCCGCAAAAGCGCTCACATTTTTTATCTTTTTATTAAAGAGTTCTTTTATTACGTGGCTGTGAATTACGTTTTGGATATTGAATATTTCACCAGTCTATCAGCTTATCGGTGTTCCTTCCTGCTTTGTTTATATATATAAATATATATATATATATATATATATATATATATATATATATATATATGTGTGTGTGTGTCTACACATCTGTATAGTGAATCATATAAATGGCCATTTATAGATCTCTCTGTATATATATATATATATATATATATATATATATATATATATATATATATATATATATATACATCCTATATGTTCAGATATATCTATTTATGTTGATATATATGTAGTATCTATAACTATATGTGCATACATATCTAAACAGATATACCTATTTATGTTGATATATATATGTAGATATCCATAACTATATGTGCATATATATCTATATATCTTTATATATGTAGACATATATAGCTGTGTATATGTATATCTATATACATATATATATATATATATATATATATATATATATATATATATATATATATGTATATATATATATATATATATATATATATATATATATATATATATATATATATATATATATATATCACATATATATCTATCTATATATATACATATATGTTTACTGTATGTCCAGAACATGGAGTGGAGTCCTACCTCAGCACCAATAGTCTCAAACTCTTAGTGCAAGGGGATGTCATGTATGTATTGCAGGTATATATGTAGACTGCTGCGACTGTAACAGGAGTTGTTTTAACAGACATGTTGTGTGTGGGAGGTCACATCTGCTTTTGACATGTACACCATCGGTTACTGACAGACATCCAAAGGACATCATAGTACAATACCACTGATAGCACAGTAATGATCCTGCGAACTACAGCAGAGATATGACCAATATATGTGGACAGTCTGGCAATCTGTGGTCAGTCCAGAGGTGTACACAGATCCCCTTCATGCGAGACATGTGGACTAAGCCTGACAATATGGATGTTAACAACCATGTACATGAGTATATCACATAACTACTGGACTATATATGCCCACACAGTTTATGCATTCACACACGCATGTCTGTCCTGACACATAATACCTGCTGGTGCAGAAGTCACATGGCCACATACTAGCCAGTAGATAGTGACAAACATCTGTACAGAATCCCACTGCTTTGTCAGAAATACACAACAGTTATAGTGGCCTGGCAACTGTATATCTTGCAAATATCTAGACATAGCAGCACACTGGGTAATTACACTATGCTGCTAGGCATGTAACAAAGCACTGTGCAAACTGCAGGCAGACTGCCACAACACTGGACTACATTTTGTATGGGGGAATACACATGTACCTGCAAATATAGCAGGCTCTACAGGCATGTCACAGCACAGAGTAACAGACACCTGTGAGGAGGTGCATACCCACAACCAGTGTGATCACAGCCACATATGGTATGCAAGCTTAATATGACACTATATGGACTGTCTGATAAACACCATCCTCATATGTGCCACTCACACACTAATCCTACATGAACTGGGTCATGACACAGTGTGGTCCGATGCCTGTCTGTGGTATGGGATGTGTGTGTTCGGCCTTACAGACATGTGAGCCAATAGGGTACCATACACTGGAGCAGCATGTAACATCAGATAGAACAGTACCAAGTACAATGGAATCTACCACAGTCTGTGCACAGGCCAAGGTACGTATTCAGAATACACATACTGTCGACAATTACCATAAGTACACAGACCCCAGTACTGTACACACAACCACAGAATGCCCATGTTATGTCCTCAGAAATAACCCCTACTATACATAACATGTCTAGCTGTCTGATATCTGACTGGCCTGTTATCAGGTATGATGTCAATAAATAATGGTGTACAGAACATATGCACCTTTTACTGCATGACATATGTACAAAGGTTGACAGACTTGTGGCTGGAGCCACAAACACTGGGCCAATATTGGCATGTTGCTGTGATACCCTCATACATTTACTGTCGTAACAGGGTTTGTTGTGACATATGTCCTATGAGGGATATGAAGTCAGTTGCGCTCATGGCTGTCACCATGTACTGACTGCAATCCTCAGACTATGCTTCTACAGTTCTAAGATAGGTGATCTGTGAGTAACACAAGAAATATAAGACTACAAATACTGCCCAGTCTGCAGACAACCCTACAGGTGAGAGTTTCCTCAAACAAATAACACTGTCATGACAGATATTAAATCATGTAAACCAGCCATATCCACACACATCCTATTAAACCAACATTACTCCAAATGCAGAAGAGCAACACTTACATTCTGTAGTCATGTCTGGCACATACCCCTCCTTTTTGTTGGCCTGCCTCCACAGTGTATGTTGTTAGAGGTAAATCCCAATACCATCTGTGATGCTGTTTGCCAAGCATCAACATGAGGTCCTGCTCACAGTGAATGAAAAGGCCCAATACCCACATGATGTTCCCAGATATTGGAGTGTGTTTCCATGCAATTGGCTTTGGGAATGTTACCATAGCTGCTCCACATGCAATCAGCTAGAGGGGGACTGCAATTCATGCAGAGGCCATGAGCTGATCATGAGCATAACTTACAAAACACAAGCTGCTGCCTAAGCAAAGCAGGTGTACTTCTCCACATCCACCAGAGAGGGAGTGAAAGAGACATTCAGAGACAAAGTAAGTCAGGGAGGGGGTAGGAGAGTAAAACCTAAGCATGTTTGTGTCACACATTTACGAGTATGGGGT
Source organism: Protopterus annectens (assembly GCF_019279795.1). NCBI lineage: Eukaryota > Metazoa > Chordata > Ceratodontiformes > Protopteridae > Protopterus > Protopterus annectens. The sequence continues at coordinate 1,996,368,408 of NC_056735.1, forward strand.
TTCAAACCCCTGACTGACTATGTATTGCTATCACATGTTGATGCAGTTATTGCATGTGTCACATAGCTTACATGTTGGGAAGCTGTCCCAAGGTATATCTTATGGTGAGTGACATCTACAACCTACAACAGTGATATAGGAGTGATAAGGTAGGTGTAGTACACATGCATGTCCACATCAACAGGTGTCACCGTCGACACAGCCACACTCTCTCAGTTACTCACACAAATTAACACAGTTGGCAGGGTGAGGAATAGAACTCCTAACTAGCTAGTTTTCCACAATACAGTAATACACAGGTATCACATGCACCACAGGTGTTATCCAGATGATATATGGGCAAATGGTATGTGAATATGTCTGACATCAGACATCATGCTTCATTAGGCCAATGGGAGTTGTAGTGAGTGTGAATGTGGAGGAAATCATTATACTCCACACACACAGACACAGGGTGGCAGTACTGACATGCATGGGTGTACTACTTCACAGGAGTGTAGTGGTTGACTGTGCCAGAAGCTTGTACAAGGCTAGGCAAAGAGTATACCTTTGCATCAGGCCACATGACAGTGGTCTGCAGTGTGGCTCAGTGGTGTAGTGTCTGGATTGGCCCACACAGGTGGGTATTGTATTCACCATCCAGTCATCTGCATTACTATTGTGGGTCACCCATGCTGTGCAATGCTTGCCATGTATGTGTTCTATAGCACATGACATGGATGGAGTCTGGGATGTGCACACATCCCATATGCATGTTCTGTGACACGTGGAACTACACCTAGGGTGTCTAGGCCATGTTGTTTACACAAATTGTTATAATCAGATGTGCCAGTCCTGGCCTCATGTGGTGGGAAATGGCAATGGACACCAGGTTAACCCTGCACCTACATTGACAGCATGATACAGGTATTCCTTGGTGTCAGTGGCATTTGTCCATACAGGGCATGTGTTTAAGGCATGGCATGTCCTTTGTGGGCCACATTTGATGACACTACAGTTGTTGCAGGTATCCAGTAGGGAACGTAGTGAAGGTATACTGTCTGCAATTATGTGCCTATTGTAGTGATGGGACAGGATGCCATGCCCTCTGTAGTCTGCTTCAATCACACCATGGTTACCATCTGTGGGCAATATGCAGGGAACTACCAAAAAAGCAGTTGTTGCCTAGCCCAGTGTGTTTATGAGACATGGGTTGAGAGTGTTCTCTGGGTAATACAAGGGTTGCCTAACTTGTTCGCCAAGCCTTGATATCACATGTAGGGGTATGAATTGGCAACCCCAGCCTCTCTGCTGTTTGACATCTGTTATCATTGTAAGGTGGACATTGTGACATATAATAGGCCCACCATATAAGAAATTTGCAAAACCCGCTCCACAATGAGTCCAGCTGTTACACACTCACAGCCACCACCACACAGGATATGAATGAAAAACACACACACAAGAAGTCTCACAGTTGCAATGTCTGGTATTAAAACTCCTACCTAACTAGTACATCATGCTACAGCATTACACAGTTATAGCACACACCACAGAGATTACCGGGCTACCTTTTCCCCAAAGGTGTATTTCAAAGTGAATGACATCAGCAGGCTTGCCAAAGAAGGGCGCTGGAAGTTGTAGTAACTGTGAATAGCCTTAAAAGCATTGTTCCCTACACAGACAAACTAACACACACACAAACATCCACACTTGCCATGTCTGGAAATAGAACTCCTACCTAACTAGCTTAGCACACTCCAGCATTATGCAGTTATAGGATGCACCACGGTGATTATTGGGTTACTCTTTCCCCAAAGGTGTATTCCAAAGTGAATGGCATCAGCAGGCATGACAAAGTAAGGCATTTGAAACTGTAGTGAGTGTGACTAGCCACAAAAGCATTAATCCCTACACAGACAAACACACAGATGCCACATCTGTGATTAGAACTCCTACCTAACTAGTACATCACACTACAGCATTACACAGTTATAGGACGAGCCACGTAGATGAATGGGCTACTATGTCCCCAAAGGTGTACTTCAAGGTGAAGACATGAGCAGGCTTGCCATAGTAGGACAATGGGGAGGGCAGTGTGTGTCCATGGGCCATAACCCATTCATCTAGATGCAGACACACCACCCTCAGGCACACACAGGTTTATATTCCGCAGGTACATGTATACAACTGCTAGACGCCTACTGACTTGTACAGTCAAATTGCACAGTTAGCACTAGCACCAGAGTCTATAATGCTGAGGGTTTCCAGAGGCAAATGTCTATGGTGAGTGACATTTATACATCATGTGGTTGTAGCCAATTGGCTGTGTGCTAGGTGGGACAGGCCTCATGATGGAAGGCTCTTTGTCAGTGTCACTCTCTTCCACACATCTATGTATGTATACTTTTGGCATATTATAGTGTGTTGTTCTTGGATATATGTATGTATTCATGCCCAATGTGTATGCAAAGCATGACTGGTGCATACTGAGGAGTGTATGCACTGCTACTGTCAGATAAATATGATCCACTGTTGTTGCCAGACATGGGCTTCATTTCTTTAAGTGTGTGAGCATGCCCAGTATGACCTTTCAGATTTTGTTTTCTGACACTGCCTTCATTTCTCCAAGTGTGGGAGCATGCCCAGTATGACCTTCTGTATTGAATGTGTGAATCCATTCCAGGTAGATTGTACTCCAGTGCAGACTTTTGTGTTCTACACCTACAGCTAGTAAACTGTTTCTGCAGGATATCTGTAGATCAGTTGACAATATGGGGTCAAAATGGGCAAAGGATAGTGGGTTACTGAAGGTAATTGTGTCTGTGCTGCTTCTGCTACATGGTCCTGGTGTTAGCAGAAATATTCAGATGTGTATTGTTATACACTGTGATGTTTTATGTCATCAAGTACTGTCAGGTAGACATATTTGCTTGCAGTGATGTCCTGGGGAACACAGGGTGAATGCAGCTGCATCCAGTATTGTGGTCAAATGCCTACATATTCTTGCACACTCATGCCATTCTGGAGGGTAAGCTGCAGACACTTGCTGCTGGGTCTGTGTAACTGGTTCAGCCCCTTGGTACAGTGGAGGCAGAGGATACCATACTTGTACATCCAATGATGTGACAGTATTATCTTGCTGTGGCAATACCTCACAGCTCTACAGATTCACACAGGTTACCCAGAGGTAGGGGGTCATAATTCAGGACATTACCCCTACACATTGTGGTTTATGAGCAGGTTTGTAGCCACTCATGCTTGTGTTTGCAGCCAGGAATTGTATGTGCACATGGCTGTGTTTTGGACTTCTCACAATCCATGCAACCCATGCTCCTACCCCTCTCTATTATTCTATCCTCTTCCATACATTAGGTGAATATTCTCTGATACTTTCTCTATAGTTGTCACCTCATCACAGCAGTATATTGGTGTTGGTCCACAGTTCATGCAGTAGGACATGGTGGACATGTTACTGTGATTTGTCCACATGGCCTTGCTTATGGGTTCTGTTGTTATTATTTGGGAGTCCATGACATAACATACATTGGCAGTATGGGTGAGACACAGGCCTTTGGCAGAGGACTGTAGGCCATTTGGTAGTGATGCAGGCCAGCTGTAGCAGGGAATTGCATTCTGTCAGTCCTACAGTCCAGAGTGCAATACAATATATTCCCCTGGGATGACAAGATAGGTGTGCTAGGTGTTCATGCCAATACTTTCTGTCAGTATTGATCCAGTGGTGTGGATGATGGCAGGTTGCTGCTTACAGCTAGGGACACACTGGCATTGGACACCTGCTCTGCATGCTGCATTCTTTCGCTATTGCCATATACAGGTGGGGGTCATATTGTACTCATTCCCAACAGCAGGGATAAGACCGGAGAGATACCTATGGGTAGTGGTGGGGTGAGCTGGGTGCATGTCTACTAAAGACACTACTTGCATCTGATTCACAGATATGCATGGGGCATTGCACTTATGCTGGCTTGTGCAGGGATCAAAACACAATAAATCCAGCAGCTGTAGCACCAAGGATCCTTTATTTAAATGTAGTATAAAATACATATACAGAGTAAATATAAATCAAATGTAGTATAAACTACATATAAAAATGAGTATAAATCAAACCGGTTTCGGCAGAATTAAGAATTCCTTCATCAGTGTGGGTACTTCCGCCTGTGTACTGTTTGTACATCTGGCCCGACAGTCATGCCATGTTCATTTTTCAGATGGTGACACATATTACTTCCAAACATTTACAATGGCTTCCTGCTAGTATGTGTTACACTGGGAAGCATTGTGTTTAGCACTGCAGTTTTGAAGACTTGGCCCTGTCATCAGCAGTATTGGGCAATGGCCACGAGGACAAACCCCACCATGCATACATACTGACCACTCCCACACAATATACAACATGCACCAACCTAACACATCCAAAACTGCATATTGTACACATGCTACAATCTATCCTGCTACCTTGGCCAGCTCAGGTAATCTGTGCTCCACTGTTATTATACCTACACATACATGTTACTACATTTCTACATAGGAATGGGGACACACACCTGTGTGTTACTACGTTTCTGCGTAGGACTGGGGGGGCACACCTGACTCTTACTACATTTCTACATAGGATTGGGGGGCACACTTGTGTGTTACTACGTGTCTACATAGGAATGGGGGGTACACCTGACTGTTACTACATTTCTACATAGAATTGGAGGGTACACCTGCGTGTCACTATGTGTCTACATAGGAATGGGGGGGCACACCTGACTGTTACTACATTTCTACATAGGATTTGAGGGGGCACACCTGACTGTTACTACATTTCTAAATCGGTTTGTGGGACACATCTGATTGTTACTACATTTCTACATAGGATTGGGGGGGCACACCTGACTGTTACTATGTGACACTTGTACACATTTGCTATGACTGCACTGGTATGTCAGGTACTCCAATTCATTCTGTATTCTAACCTATCATGCTGACTAGAGGCATATCAGTGTACTACAGGTCTTAGGTTTGATTGACATACATTTCAGTTTCTGACTTCTTACCATTCAGAACCAACATCCCACTGCCTGAAATGTTGTAGTCTGTCTGTGTAGGCCAGGAGGAGGTTACCCATAGCCATCAATCAGAGGCCTTAGCACAGCCTTTATTTGTGTTTTGTCTACACCTGTCCTGCTGGCTGAGACTGTTGTTGGGTATGTGAACCTCCCTAACTGGCATGTGTGCATCATATGGACACACATGTGGCCCAGCACATTTCCTGCAGTGGGTTTTGTCGCCATGTGTAGTACTGGCTACTATGGTGACACCAGTATTTTTTACAAATCTCATGCTGCCACTATAGGTGTCTACTCTCTGCTGGCATCCTATTCAGCCACCTGATTCCCTTGCATGCTGACATCCATACCATAGATACAAGTAACAACACATACTACTCCAAATGGTAGGAAGAGTGACTTACCTTGTGGCTGTGCCAGCATTGAGGATGATGCTGGAGCACTGCCTTTGTCAGATGCACATAGTACACTCCCTATACATGAAATAATTCAAAACCAATTCAATGAATAAATCCACAAAAATGAGTGTAGAGGAGGCAGACCACTTCTTAAAACCACCAAGCATGTTTTTTATTTAATAAACAATAAAATATATAAGTGCTTTTGTCTCAATATTCCAAAATTACAGAGACTTCATCAGATACAAATTTGAAAACAGCCCAGTTTGTTTTAAAACCTGTAAGGATGACATCATATCCTGAAACAGACTTAAAAAGTTTAAAGCAACAGTAAGTCCTAAAACAAAGTCAGACAGCAGCAGTATTCAAGTTCAAAAATATATTATATATCATGGATATTTTAAAAAATGTAAACAATATAATAAAACCAATCCATTTAATATAATATAATTAAATATGGCATTCTATTACACCAGTAAATGTGCTAATAAACAAATAAAATTGTAAAACAGTAAAAATAATGAAAGGTAAACGAACAGCTTCCACTAGGAATTGAACCCAGAACCTTTTATGTATGAAGCAAGTGTAATAACCACTACACTATTATCTTCACACCTTATACTCCCTATACATGGTTGAGCACAGGTAGTGTCATGTTTGGTTTCCCTTTTACTGTATGTGCGAGTCAGAGAGAGGTGTCATTCCCTGAGTCCTTACTGTGTCAGGGTATGTGCTATGTGTTGTCTCTTTGCCAAGGCCATGGCATACTGGACATGCCTCATTCTGCCTACTGGGGCAGGCTCAGGTTGTTCCTCCTCCAAGTCACTCTGTGCCTGTGCAGGCCTTGGCAATGGTGGGGGGCTGTGTGGCCCTGCCCTGTGCTGTTCCTGCTGCAGCTGTTTTCACAGGATCATATTGTGTAGCATGGCACATACGATGACAATTTGAGTACATGTAGCTAGTGTGTACTACAAGGCTCCACTGAATGTATCCAGAAACTGGAACCATGACTTGAGCATCCCAAACACACACTCTATTATAATTCTGGTCTGTGCGTGTGCCTCATTATGGAGTTCTTGTTTGGGTGTGTTTGCATTTCTGATGGGTGTCATCAGCCATGGCTCCAGTGCATAACCAGCATCCCCCACTAGGTGACCGTAAGGGTTGTCGCCATAGGCAAATCTCTGGTACAGCTGTGTCAGATGCCAGATGTGCGAGTCATGATAGCTTCCACCTGTCCACCCTATAGTGCTCCACTATCTTCAGCTCATATAGCTCCTGGTAAGTTACCCTGGGTTTGTACACTCTTCTCTGTCTCCTAACTGTGGGTTGGTTAACATCATTCTCATCCTCACCACCCTCACCCTCTTCCACATGTTATTATGTGATAGTTGCTGCAGCCCCTATCATTTTGTTGTTTTTGTTTGTTAAAATTTCCCTGCTTGTATACACCAGTGGTGTAGAGTATGTGGGGAAAAACCAGAGGGAAAGGTGTCTGCATAGTTTGTAGTAGTATTCTGGGCTGAGCTGGGCTGCTGCCTGTGTAATTGGCTGATTCTGATACATTTCACCTGCCAGCTATGCTAGTTCTCCTTGATTACCTTCCTACTGCTGTTTTCCCTTCCCATTGCCTTCCTGTTTAAGCCCAGGGGCGCACCACACAAACACAGTGCTCAAATGTGCACAAAGATGTTATTTCCTGGTTTACCTTTTTTTCCTTTAAAACCCGGTGCGCGGTGAGCACACCTGCTTAGGCAATGTAAAGAGTGCTAGGCAGCCTCAGACACACCCTCTTGCTTAGCTCTGCTAAGCTTAGGACAAACCCAAGCCACAGGGCTCCAATACACTTACAGTATCCCTGACACTGACTATGATGTCAGCTCGAACCATGCTATTCCTGCACTTATATTGTTGGGTGCTGGCTGGCAGTGAGGGGTAATCTGGAATTCAATATCATTCCCCTCATTTGCATAGGATTGCCTGCTAATGCATAGTTACAGGTCCCACACTGAGCCTTCCCCCTTAGCAACCACTATTTACTGACCATGCTGCCATCTGACTGCCATTGAGTATAATGGCAAAATAGTGATTTTGGTTAGAATGCTTATTTCAGGTTATTTTTTTATATTTTCAGCCTGATCCTGTTTGTGCGCTGCTGCCCTACGCTTAAACAGCCGAAATCGGCTAAAAAAATAAAAGTTATTTTTTTTTTATTTTTGCAACTGTTTTCCATGCCAGTGGTCATATATTTAACCATTGACATAGTTTCCACATAATATACACACTTTATTTGGAGCTTTCATGCCTCCGTTTTGTAGTTTGCAGAAATGTACACGGTTACTAACCGAGTACATTTCTGCACACTACACTAGCCCTGCGTGGCTGGCTGACAGCTTCCTGGATGGCAAATTCACCTCATTTGCATGGTTTTCATCTGCAAATGGGGTAATTTGCATACAGAAGCTGTGTCTGTGCAGGAGTAGTGCATGAGCGCTCGTGCACATCCCTGCAGCTTATTCCTGGATCGCATAGTGGCCATATTATCTCTAGGAGCTCCTGCATTGTTCCTGCACACCGTATAGGGCTTGCTGAATCCAGGGGATGTATTCTTTATCATTAATCTTGAATAACATCTTAATAACTTCTTTAACATTAAGTAGTTTCTTTTCTCCTTTTACTTTTAAAAGACAACTGAATTAATACTTTGTGTTGATCAAACTTATTTGTCCTGCTGTAAATGCATATGTGTTTTTGAAGAAAAATTACTTGAGGTTTGTTTATATTTGGGTATTTCATTAAACTCCTTCTCTTTTAGCTATTATGAAGACCATTAATATTTAATGATATAAGTTTTATATCCATGATTCCTTACCATTAGAATTATTTAAATTATGTTTTCTAAATGACATCTTTCTATTTACTGTTAATGTGCTCAGAAGAATTTATTAATATCAAGTCAGTCTTTAAAACCAATTATATTTCTTTTTTATCAGATGTTACAAGCATATATCGTAATTATAAACTATTAATTTTATGACCATTAACTAAACTAATATTAAAACTCATCATGGAATTAAAAAAAATCCTAGTTTAATTAGCATAAAACCAATCAAACTAACCTTTAACAGTTTATTGTCCTAAATGTTATATGAACTCTAATTGTTCAATCTTGTACAAGAGGTCTGTCAGGATGATTATATTTCTGAGCTTGATTTTTTTCCAGCGGTTGCTATACCCTATATAAAAATGAAACAAACAATAAAACTATCCCCAGGATTCACTATCCTTCTGTGCAGGACTAGCTTAGTTCTGCATGGAAGTAGCCGTTTAGGAGCAGGATGGCAGCGCGCCATGCATATTAATGAAGGCATGCTGCCTGAGCTCCTAAACGGACATGGAGTGTGTACAAGTGCAGGGGGCATTTCTGTGAGCAGAGCTCTCAGAATATACATGCCCCTACAATCAAGAACAGCAGGGTATGAATAAGAATGAGCGAGACTGCTCATAGGTATTCACATACCCCCAGCAACATCCCCCCACGTTTAAAAGAGCAATAGTTAGAAATTAAATATAAAGAAGTTTTTTTTTTTTTTTATGAAACATTAAATTTAACTGTAGGTGCATGGGTTTGCCCATCGCTTAGCTATGGTTAATACAGCTTAAATGGCACAAAAGGATAAAAAGCAAGTTATATGGAAATGTAGCAGTACGCCAATAATGTAATGGGCAGAGCATTTGCGTTACTAGCAGTCATTCCAGGTTTGAGTCCCACTCCAGTTCAATCCATTTTCCATGTCAAATCACTGTATGATCATTTTATTTTGTTGCATAACCTACGATAACATATATTTGTAACATTTACATATTTATAACATATATTTGTGAACTGGAGTACTGCATTAAATGAGGTGTCATTGTCATAATGTTGCAAAGTCCACAGATAATCACAAGTGCCCCATACAGTATATGTACACAGGAATCAGGGATACAAATGGAAGGTGAAATGTGTAATGAATGATAAATCCATACAGTTTCCAAATCCACCACCTTCCCAAGAACCATTAGACATTACTGTCTAAATTAGTGCATTGGTAAGTGGGAGTAAGCACTAGTAAGCAAGTATAAGCATATCTAAGCAGTAGTAAGTGAGTTTAAGCCCATTTGCAAGGGGATAAGCAATGCCCACACAGATTAAGCAATATTGAAGCTAACTTTCTCTAAGCATATTTAACCAGAGGTTAGCATTGCTTACCTTCACACAAACCCACGCAAACCTGCTTACAATTGCTTAAAAGTGCCTTAAGCACTCTGTGTGCATCAGCTGCTGTTCAGGACAGAAACAAAACAAACAGCCTTTGCAGGACTTGAACCCAGGACCCTGTACATTATAGTCACAGTAGTTAACCACTAAGCCATCACAGCAGTACGTAAGATTGCGATATCACCAAACAGATCATCACTATAGGAAATTCAAACTGAACTTGTGAAAGGAATCTATATACAGTTTTATGTTGTATAACCTACTACATGAACTGGAGTACCCCATTAAGCCCAGATTTGAGGTGTCATTGTAATAAAGTGTAGAAATCCCCTAATAAACCAAGGACAACATACAGTTCATGTGCACATGAATCATGGATACCAAACACACATATAACATGTAATGAATAATAAATTAATGCCACAATGCAAATATAATGCAACTTAAATATTAAGTAACGCTAAGCATTGCACAGCCCAGCTTAGTAGGTGTAAGAAATATGTAGGCCAGCTAACTCAGTCTGCCCATTGGTATACCCCTTTAAGCAATGCCAACCTTAGGTAAGCAGGTTTGCCCATAGTTTAGCTTTTTCAAAAGGGTCTATATTAGATCAGCGAAAGCTTAAAAAAGCGAACGCTTATTGATCGACCTTATGTAAGTGAAAGCTTACAATCTCGAACTGTCAGATCAGTAATTTTTTTCCTAAGGAAAAAAATTGTTGATCTGAAACACATACACACAACACAAGCACACCAAACAAACATAAATCCACATGCATACAACTAAAATCTGACACCTAACCCTACAGTAAACTATGCACACACCACTAACTATCCACTTACTTTAACCCAAACCCTAACCCTAAGGTCTGTCACTATCGCACACTCACCTCACCTGCTCCCTAACCCTAACCCTAACTCAACTAAATCTGCCCTAACCCTCATGTCCACACAATCGCATGCATACCTAACCCGAGCCCTAACCTTAATTCACCTAACCCACCATAACACTCACATCCACACAATCGCACACTTAACTGAATCCGACCTGTAACTTTCCACCACAGCACTGAAAATACCAAAGCAACAGAAACGGACAACTGAATTCTTTCCCTAGGAAAAAATTTGAGTTTCTGTTGCTTCGATATTTGTAACTTTCGTTAAAATAAGGTCGATCAATCAGCTTTCGCTTGTTTAAGCGTTCGCTGATCTAATATAGACCCTTTTCAAAACCATCCAATCATGGCAAAGTTTGGGAAACTGGCCCTATTTAAACCCAACAGGTGGGAATACATCTCATAACTGGTTGTAGCTTCCCCTTGTAGGCACTTTTTCTGCAATGGGAGAGGGTGTGCACTTTCGGGCGCAGAGCTAGGGCATCCAGGAGTCCAGAGTCATGGCAGGACTCCTTGTGAAAGACCATGGCATGAGACTATTGCAGGGCCAGTACCAGGGTTCCCAATACAAAGTGGAAACCTGGGACCATCTCACCCGTGACCTCACCACTGTTACTGGCATAACCCAAACTGGTGAGCAGGTCAGGCATCACTATGCCGACCTGAAGCAGTGAAAGGTGGCTCTCTTGGATCAGTGGATCCAAGAGGCTAGGAGGACAGGGGAGGTCCCAGCCATGTGTATCAGTCCACTACCTGTTTAATAATTGCCAGCTCATGTATATTATGGAAAGGTATGGCTAAATATTCCTCTTATGTCCTTCACAGTGGCAAGTAAGCACGCTATGAACCAGGAGGCCCATGGATGTAGATTGGAGCGGTTGCGATGTGAGGCAGGTTAGTAAAACTCTTGCATGTACTGCTATAGGAAATAAATCTAAAAGTAGTAGTAAGTTAATATTCTGTATAAAATCTGTATTGTTTAAGGCATGTACTGCATACACCAGAGAATATGGCAGGAAGAGTCTCATATAGGTTGTATGTAAATAAAAGTATAATAGCCTGACAATACAGGTCTAACTGCTGGACTGCATGTGTTTACTTTGGTATCATATTGTAATGTAGATTTGCAATCACGTAATAGTACTGTTGTATTAAGCACTGTTACCCACACTGTGCTACATAAATAAAATGTGTAGGAATGTCTGTATATAACTGGTTTAATTCTAAGAGGTCATATAGTACAACTGAAAGAGACGTAGAAAGAAAACAGTGAAAAGGCAGACAACAAAATTTAAATAGCACACTCAACTGAGATGTGAACTGATATATTCTTTGCACACACAGCCATGGTTCAAATCCTGGGAGTGGTAGTAGACTGTATGCAGAATCATACCCCACAACTGTACAGATATGTCCAGAATGTCCAGTAAATTGGCTCATATCTCCTGCCTGTCACCCTGTCTTCCTGGGAAATCAGTGGGATGAACCCAGACATTTAGGCAGCAAACAAGAAACACAACTGATTGTCAGACATCTATAAGAACAAACCTGTCACTCTAGCAACTCCCCAAAATGTTATGAGAGTAATAAGCCAAGTATGTCCCATCTACACCCCCATGTTGTCAAGCTGTGACCAGAGTGTGTACAGTAACAGAGTGAGATGTATGTGCATAATACTAATGTGGAATCTGGTAATTTGTCTGGCAACATTCAGGTAGTGCTAACAAACATTGCTCCCACAGGTCTGTCAGATATGAACACTGCACCTAGAAATAAAAGATTGATACCCTGTACTGGTACTCTTTACACTGGTATTGTATGGCATTGTTAGTGTTGCAGTTGCTCTGAATAATAAGGTATTACTCATCACGGTCACCCACACTGTGCTACATAATACAACTGTCTAAAAAATCCTGTGTAAGAGTGTTGTAATACAAGGTCAAAATGTAAAACCACAGGAGAATTATAGATGGAAATCAGATAAGAGATACACAGCAATATCTATATAGCACACACAACTGTGATGGACAATGTTTTATTTTTAACAGATACAGCTATGGTCCAAATCCTGGGAGTGGTAGTAAGCTGTATGCAGAATCATACCCCACAAGTGTACAGAAATGTCCAGAATGTCCAGTTAATCGGCCCATATCTGCTGGATGTCACCTTGTCCCCCTGGCATATCAGTGTGCTAATCTCTGACATGTAGACAGCATTTCATGTCATATAACTGACTGTCAGGCCTGTACATATTTGGAAAATGTCAATGAAAACAGACCTGTCATTGTACAATTCACTAAAGGTTTAAGAGGGCAATAGTCGAAATATGTTCCGGTTCACCTGCATGTGGTCAAGACATGCCAAGAGTGTTTGCAAAAAGACATGGACAGGTATGTGCATAACATCAACCTAGAATCTGGCAGTATATGTAGAAACAGTTAGTGTTAACAAACAATTCCTCCATGGGTATACCAGGTAAGAAGTGTATACTGCAGGTAAAACCAGTCCATGTATATAGTTATCGACAGCCATACCACTGTCCAAACTAAGGCAATAGGGTAATGTACTAATACCTGTAAGATAAAAAAATCAGCATTGACCAGGAAAGTAATGCGAACTACAGAAATATACTAGTTGTTAATTGACATCTTTCTCCCCCCCAATCATATCTGCAACAATGAACTAAATATACAACTCAATTGGTATGAGCTGAATTAACTCTAAATTTGGGACATATGTCCTATTGTTCGATAATCATTTAAATCTGTTTCTATGCATGTGCTATGTTGAAATACTCCCACACTGGTGGCATGGAGCCATCAATGTACTTGTATGCTGTGGTAATTACCACTGTGGTCCCATATATGCATGTGTTCTGTTTGCTATACAATTCTTCCATATCTGGTGTTTGGGTTAATGGAAATATCTATGCATGCTGTTATACCTAATCCTGGAATGTGTTGACTATTACTAACCCACATATGTTGATAAAACATAAACACCCTAGCACGTATGGGAATGCGGGTCCCATTGGACCCACCTGTCCCACTTCAGCTGGCCATGGCACTGGGCACAAGCATGTCTAGGGCCCAACCCGGGACCTCCTCATCTGTTGGTCCTGCACCACCTTCAGGTGGAACCACCTCAGGGGATGGGGCTCACCCCCCACCTAGGAGAAGGCGCAGACAGGAACCTGTCACCCATCGTCAGGTCTGGGTTGTGATGCATAGCGAGCTCCGCAGGGAGGACGGAGATCTGCTAAGCCAGCTTGAGGGCCATGTGTCGTGACTAGAGGGTCGGACTGGCTCTCCTACTCAGCCCCCAGCACAGCCACCTTCGGGGCTGTGAAGGTGCAGTGGTGATTGCCAATGGGTGGGACCTCAGTCCCACTGTTTCCACTAGGGAGCTCATGGGCTTCCGATTTCCGAAAACCCCTCCCCATCAAGGCGCTTACCCCCCACATGTTTCATATACCTCCGCAGTATGCATCTTGTTTGTCTTGTCTTGTAACCTACCAAACCTACCTCCCCAAATATACCTACAATCCCTCCCCAAAATCCCACTCTCAACTGAAAAAAAAAAAGCAATCTGTTCCCCCCAAAAAAAAAAAATCTTGTCCCATACATAGCTGTCCATTTCACACACATGTCCACTGGACACATGTAATCTGCTCTAATTGGCTTAACAACACATTATTGTTGCCCTCACCCTTCTCTCAGGGGTATGAGTATCCAAATCCATCTCCAAATTCATTGTATATGCACATCTGTTGCTGTAGAAGAAATGGGCAGCTATGAACCTTCCCTACTCCCTTCCTGCATATCCCTAGCTATTTTCCCTAATGGCTTTCTCTCTTTGTGCCCCTTTTTCACCACTTTCCTATCAAACCTTTTTTATTTTTTTTAAAGAAATTAGCATAGGGGTAAGCAGGAGTAAGCACTTTTAAGCAGCAGTAAGCGGGTTTAAGCCTGTGTGTGTGGGGGTAAGCAATGCCTACATAGGTTAAGCAATTTAGAAGCTGAGTATAAGAAACTGTAACAGGCAGTTAGCAGTGCTTACCTCAGTGCAAACCCACGCAAACCCACTTACAACTGCTTAAAAGTGCATTAATCACTCTGTATCCAAAGGCCCTTGCTCTGCCCATCAACAAAATAAACAGCCTCTGCAAGGCTCGAACTGAGGACCCTGCATATCACAGCCAAAGTGATGTACTACTAAATCATGTCATATATAAATGACCCTCATGTTTTTACAAACATATCATCTATCACAGGCATTCAACAGTACAGAAAATGTATTTAAACATGTAGATGTATGTGTGTGTATACATATTTATATCTAAATAAATATATACATCTCTCTCTCTCTCTCTCTATATATATATATATATATATATATATACATACATCTGTAGATATATATGTCTACATGTGTATATATATATATATATATATATATATATATATATATATATATATATATATATATATATATATATATATATATATATATATATATATATATATATATATATATATATATATATATATATATATATAGACATATATATACATAACACAAGCACTCAGGTCACTCCGAGACAAGTACAAATATGACTCAGTCATTTTCCATGCTGGTGTGAATCACCTGAGATGTACCTCCCTGGACTACATGAAAAGAGACATCGAGGAGCTCTCTGAGCATGTAGCCCAGGCTGGTATGACCCTGACCTTGAGTAGCATCTTACCCTCACCAAGAATGATGCCACAATATGAAGACAAGATGATCAATATCAACAATTGGCTTAAGTATTGATGTCATTCAAAGGGGATCCAATGCCTGTCAGCCTGGGATGACATGCTCAACAAGCCACGATGCTTCACTAGGGACGGCTTGCACCTGTCACACCTGGGCTTTGGATATTGGCAAGGCTCTTGCTACCCCCATAATGCCTTTTTAGGCAAGGCTCAAAAGACAAACCCACCTCCATAGGTATCACAAGGGATAAGAAACTAGGTAAGTAATGCTACTCAATGCCAGAAGTCTAAACCTCAAGATGCCTTTTCGAAACTCTCCATAGCATGGAGAACATCGATATCTGTGCAGTAACAGAAACCTGGTTCAAGGCTCGAGAGCATCCCAGCACTACCAGGTTATACCTCATACCATGCTTTTCGCCCCAAAACTTGGACTGAACCACAAAAGGGAGTATCAATATTCGTCAAAGATACCCACACCTCCAGGTTGCTGGCACAGCACAAAGCATCAGAGACTATCCATGTGCAACTAACAATGGGTAAAGCTGCCTTCCAGTTTATAGCCTGCTACAGACCACCCTCCCAAACCCAGGAACCCCACTCGGCCTTCCTGAGAACACTGGAAAATATGAAGGTCTCTGCAAACACCATTATATTGGGTGACTTCAACTACCCAAACATAGACTGGGAGCATTACTCTAGCTCAACACCCTAGCCCAAAGGTTCCTAGAATTTATAAACTCAAATGCTATGGAACAACTTGTTACCACTCCCACAAGATGGGAAAACATACTGGACCTGATCATCACCAACATGGGGACTCTATGCTCCAGACCAGAAGTGTATCCCTCACTGGTAAGATCAGACCATAAACTAATCTCACTGGATATTCACATCCTGACCCCACCCCCTGCCCAGAAAACCACAGTGAAAAACTTCTCTAAAGCAAATTTCACACTCCTCAAAACCAAGGTGGAATCCTTCAAAGCCCCCGGGCCTGTGGAAAATATGGCCCAGACTGCAGAATCCTTTATAAACGCATTCTATGAACACCTTCAGGAATGCATGGATCATGTAATCCCAAATAAAACCAAGACCCAATCCTCCAAAGGCAGACGTCCTATCTAGTGGATCCCAGCCATACACAAACTATACAATAGAAGGAGGAAGCTACTACATGATAGAGCAAAATCCCAAAAAGGGAAGGCATCTCTGATCAGTATTAGCAAAAAACTACGGGCACTCATAAAATCATCTAAGGCCAGCTTCAAGAGAAAAATTGCACAGGACACTAAGGATAATCACAAGGCTTTCTTTAGTTATGTTAGGAACCTGGGTGGGAATTCCCAGATATGCTCAGAATTAGTCCAAAATGACAAAAAATACACCAAACCCACAGACATTGCCAACAACCTAGCTAATAGGTTCAGCGTAAACTTCTCCCTCCCCTCCCCACCAAAAGGGCAAATATCTATCCCAGCAGAGTGCTGCCTCCCTGACATCTCAGATGCTCAGGTAAGAGCCACCCTCTCCAAAGTAAAAAACACAGCATCAATGGGACCAGACGGTGTCCTGGGCTGCGTCCTACATGAACTCCAAGAAGAGCTAAACCTAAACATAAATCTACTGTTCAATCTCAGCCTTACTACAGGATATGTACCTAAAGAGTGGTGTACAGCAACAGTGGTCCCTCTCCACAAAGGTGGTGCCTCATCGGATCCTGGAAACTATCTCCCCATAAGCCTGACTAGCTTGGTCTGCAAAGCTATGGAAAGGATCATCATGGACCTCATAAATAAAGATATTGGGGACCTACAGACACTGGAACCTACCCAGTTTGGCTTTGTTAAGGGCAGATCCTGCCTCTTAAACCTGGTTGATTTCTTTGAAACAGTCATCAAGGCCATTGACGAGGGGAAGGTGGTCCACACAGCCTACCTGGACCTCGCAAAAGCCTTTGATACAATACCCCACTCAGGCATTATAGATAAGCCCACCAGCTTAAATATAAACCCCTATGTCACTAGATGGGTTGCAAACTGGCTCAAGGACAGAACCCACATGGTTAGAATTGCTGGAGCTATGTCAGACACCAAACCAGTTACAAGTGGCATCCCACAAGGCTCAGTCCTGGGACCTCTTTTGTTCAATATATATTTCTCGGAGGCACAGGCCAACACGGAAGGACTGTGTCTGACCAAGTTCGCAGATGACTGCAAACTGGGCACCATAATCAACTCTCCAGCCAACACAAGCATCCTCCAAAAGGGCCTCATAGAAACAGACAACTGGTGCCAGAGCCATGGCCTCAAGCTAAATGCCAGAAAGTGTATAGTCATCCCCTTTGGTAATCTGGTCATCAGTAAATAGACTTCTTTCCCCAGGAACTGCTAAAACTCCTTCCCCACTTAATGCTGACCCAGAAACCCCTCTCCAGACTGCTAATGCTTTCAACTCTTTTTTCTCTGAAACTATTCAAACCCTAGCCAAACAAATGAACCCTAACAACTCTCATATACCATCTAACATAACTACCTCTTCCTTCAACTTCTCTCTAAAACCTATATCTACCTCTTTCATCTACAAACTCATTCACAAACTGAAACCCTGTACCCCTTCTGCTGACAAGCTCCTTCTCTTTTCCTTCAGAAAGCTGCCAAAGAAATTGCATATCCTATATCCTTACTTATCAACAGAACTATCAGAAGGAACCATCCTGATATCTGGAAAGTCTCTATATTATCCCACTGCATAAAGGTGGTAACTCCTTGACCTTTCCAACTTTAGACCTATTGCCCTTCTTTCACCCCTAGCAAAATCATGGAAAAATGTATTCATCAGCAACTTGTACACCATCTCTCTCTTCACAGCATAATAGCAAACTGCCAGCATGGTTTCAGACCCCATCACAGTACCACCACTGCCCTTCTATCATTTGTAGATACTATCAACAAAAATTGAAACAACAATACTCTCTCTTCCACTCTTTTCATTGATCTCTCTAAAGCTTTCGACATGGTCAACCACTCTCTCTTAATTAACATTCTTGAATCTCTCCTGATAAACTAGCCACTAATTGGTTTAAATCTTATCTTAACAACAGACAACAAGCAGTAATATGGAAAAACCATATCTCATCTCTCTTGCCCATTTCCATCAGTTTCCCCAGGGCTCCATTCTGGGTCCACTTCTGTTCTCCCTCTTTATTAACGATCTTCAGACTGCTATCCCACAAGCAACCTGCATACAATATGCAGATGATTCTACCCTTATCTGCTCGGCACCTTCCTCTACTGAACTGAGCTCATTGACCCAAAATACCTTTAACTCAGTAGAAACTTGGTTTCTAGATGGTTTCTCCTACTAAATGCAAAAAAAAACTAAACTCCTCCTCTTCTCCCCCACCACTCGGTCCCCCCCTTTAAACTTTACCATTTCTTCTAATAATGGCACTATCATCTCACCTGATCCAACTACTAAACTTTTAGGAATAACCATTGACAATAATCTTTCCTTCGATCAGCATATTAACAACACCATCAAGGTTGTTAATAGAAAAATTGGATCCTATATCGTATCAAACCTTTTCTAACCCCAGCAACAAGAACCAAAATTGCACAATCTCATCTCCTACTCTCCTATATGCTTCCCCATTTATACAAACCTCAAGAAAAACAATCTTAACAAACTTGCAACTTGCTATAATAACAGGCTAAGCTTAGCCACTAGTAACCCCTTTAGGACCCACCATTGTATAAATCTAAAACAACTTGGCTGGCTCAATTTCAAAACTACCTAAAATTCCTCAACTCACTATAGCCCACAACATATTACACCTACCTGACAACACCCCAATACTCTCTCAACTTCTAATCCCTTACAACAATCTTAACTCACTTCACTCCTCTAGTAAACTCATGGCAAAATCAATAAAGGTAAACAACACAGCAGGTGGTTCTCTATTCACTAACACTATAGGTAGAAGCTGGAATCTCTTACCTAGTGACATAACTTTACATCCCTACCACAATTCAAACAGAAAATTAAACTGTACTACCTCAATCATTGGCTTTGTTCCTGCAGTATACCTGACTAACCTTTTTCTCATACTCTATTTCTCCTTCACTCTTCTCATCACTACCTGTCTGATTTCTCCTCCTTTTACTGTTCTAATCTAACTATGTACATTTTATGTATAATTGCTAATATGTAATGAACTGCTTATTGTAAACTTGTTTCTCTTTGAAATTATCTTTCATTCTGTGTGTTGTTATGACTTCCAATTTTTGCTATTTCTTAACAGTAATGATTATTTGTAATGTACTTAGTATTTAGTGGAGCTTTTCTCCTCGGGCCACTGCTGAAAATGGACATGTATCCAGCCAGACTAGCCTGGTCAACAAATGTAAAATAAAATAAATAAAATAAATAAAATAAAAACAAAGTGCCCACAAATTACCACATAGGTGGTAATCCATTACGTACAGAAGAAGTAATTAGGGACCTGGGGACCCAAGTTGATAGCAATCTCTCATTTGACAACCACGTGGCCAAAGTGGTTAGAAAAACATTTTATATAGCCCACCTAATCATGAAGGGATTCACATCTAGATCAGGGGAGGTCATCGTGCCTCTTTACTCATCCCTCATCAGGCCCATAATTGAGTACAATGCCCCTTTTGGGATGTACCTTAACAGACACCTGCAACAACTGGAAAGACCCCAAAAGTACCTCACCAAGAGGATCAAAGGGCTCAAACAGATGCCATATGCTGCCCGGTTAAAGAAACTCCAGCTCTACTCAGTGGCATACCACCTGCTCAGGGACTCTGTGCCTGCCGTACAAGGCCATGTCCAACCCAGAATTAATGGACATGCTGCACCTCAGAAAATCCAAATCCCATCGAGCTATGCTCGAGAGACTTGAACCTCAGCACTGAAATAAATAGGACATGCTGGAGGGACAGATTCATAACCCAGAGGCTCCCTTCACTCTGGAATAAAATCCCAGTCCAGGTTAGGCAGAGTCCCTCGTTGACTCTCTTCAAGAGGAATCTTGATGAGTGGATGGGAGATCGTAGGTTTACCCCGGGTATCACCTCTGTGTCACTGTTAGACAGAGGCACAGTATACTAACCTTGAAAAAGGGCATAGCAAAATTAATTTAAAATGGGTGGCGAAAGCCAAACACACTCTGGCTAGGCTTATAAATGCCCTAGGGCAGATAGCCTAGTATGAGCCTATGAACCTATGAACCTATATATATACAGCAATATACATATATGTAAGTATATATATATATATATATATATATATATATATATATAAATATATGCATATATATAATGTATATACAGATGAATATCTATAGATATAAAAGAGAACATAACAAATACATATATGACCACAGGAACCACTAATTGGGTTGATGGGGCCCAAGCAACATATGTCTAGTACGTACTGATATCCCCCCCCCCACACACCTAAACAGGTCTGCCCTGATATACAGTACCAACTGTTGCAAGTCCCATAACCAGAACCTGACAGAACATGGGCGCAATATGTTAACAGTACTCCATCCCACCTGTATGATGTCAGGCTGGTATCAATACCATATCATGTAGTACAGTCTTGTTACCATAGGGAATGTACATTGTGGAAGCAATAAACATTCCTAAGATACATATGCGCACACACATATATGCAGATACATATATATATATATATATATATATATATATAGAGAGAGAGAGAGAGAGAGAGAGATGTAACTACATATACACACACAGAGATATGTATAGAAAGATACATATTCAGAGGGTGCACACCATATGGAACAGCCAGTATGCCTACAGTTGCCACCTTACCAACTGGACACTGCATGAGTCACCCATACAAAAGACAATTGTTGCTGAAACATATACCCACAGAGATGTTTAAGGGATATAACACCACACACATGTTTGCATACATGAGAAAGCTTTATTTGTTTACTATTACAGTTGTATATGCCATGTCATATAGCTGTTTAGACTCTGAAATACATATAAACAGACTAAAGCAACTCTTAAAGAGATAAATTAAGACAGTATTCCAGAAAGCATTACATATGTTGCTGTCCAGGCCAAGGCCTTCATGTAGTACAACAGTAAAGACAGACTGGTCCACAGGATAACAATCAATCAACAGTAATTAATGCAGATATATAGACCAGCAGCCTCTATCTACACTCTGTACACAATCCCTAGGGAATAAAGACCTCAGCTGATACAATGAGATGTATCTGTTACATAACAAGGCATAACTGAAACGATCACAATCACACTGACAAACAGTCTGTTTGGCAGGAAGCAGTAGGCCTGCATTTACCCAAGGTGAATGGTATGGTATTGTACATCTAGATACCTTAAGACAGCATACTTCTGATACCCCTCACATGTTGTAACAGCCTAGGTTAGTTATGGTGCATCCCCCCATAGACTGACATACAGAGCCATATACCACTGTTACATACACTGACCTCTGGACTGCATAAGGGCACACATGTATTGTGCAGATGAAGCCCACACATATATGGACCCAACCCCACAATATGTGTGAAGGCCACAGCAGCAGTGGAATGATGGCAGGAATGACAGCATGACATACTCACAGGCCACTACATAACAACCACTGACAGCATGTCATATGGACAAAGCCTGGTATGTAGGTGGAGGACAGAGGCTGGAACACAGGCCCATATGTGAAATAGTGTTGTCATACACTAAGCAAGTTGCTGGTGTTATAGGATAGTCTTTCACATACCCTTAGTCAGGAATATGAAGTCAGAAACACAAATGGATGTAGCCATGTATTGATAGCACTCAACACACACACAGCCAGTGATATATCTGACACAAGACCTGTGTGGTGGACAGGCAAAACATAACACACACACCTCTGGCCATCAAGTGGATAGGCACACAGTTGTGAGCTATGCAGATAGACTGCAGTATATGTTAAACTAGTATGTACACACAAACCCTGTAACACTGGTGCTATACAATGCATACAACAACACTACTCACACTCTGTAGTTCTGGAACCTCATACAAATATGTACCTGGCCTGACTGTGCAAGTTATCTTGTAAGAGGTATTGCTACCTGCTGTCTGTAACATTGCTGCTCACAAACAGGAAGGATGTCCACCATACAGGAAAGTTAAAGGGACCACACAGACATCATGTAGGAATTTATAGTAGTGGGTTGCCATGACGGTGGTAAATGGAAGTACTACACAGCATGCTGCATGCAAGTAGAAAGTGGAGGACACTGATTGATGCAGAGGCCATCACCTGATCATGTGCATCACCCTCAAAAGCCATGCTGCAATCTATCCCAAGCAGCTCAATCCATTTACCAGCGAGAGAGAGAGAGAGAGAGAGAGAAAGAGAAAACAGAAAAGAGAAAACAGATCCAGAACTAAAACCAGAACAACAACCGCACCAAAAACAGAAACAAAGGAAGCAGGCTTAGACCATAGCTAAGGAGAGAAAAAAAAACTCCTACAAGGACACTATCCAGAACAGACTTCATCCCCACAACAGGTATGTGACTTATATAAGCATGTAGTTGACTGTAGTACTTGGTCCATAATACTGGGGTAGATGATGTGGAATGATATACATGTGCCATTAGGTGTTGCTGTTGTAATGATCTTCAGCTGAACAACTAGCATGGACATTAGAGTCTGTCCCTTTGAGTAGTGGGCCATACCTGTTAACTGCGTAGAACAGCACCGACTGACAAGATGTAAGCCAATATGGCATGTTTTGCGTATGTTGTGTAAAGGAAGTAATGCAAATTACTGTGGGCAATAGCTGGTGGTGGAAGTAATGCCATAATGATTGACACATGGGTTCCAGAGCCCACCAATTGCAGGACATTTAGTTCAGCATGTATTGCAGCATGCTGAAATGCCATAGGTGTGTAGTAGGTTTTTCTGCAATCTGGCCCTATATATACCCCCCTAATGTTAGGATGTGTCCATATGTGGCACCTGTCTGTATTTTAGCAAGGCAGAACAGTGCAGCTGTGCAGGAAGGAGAGTTAGAGATTGTGGACCTGATGTCTGAATGTACTCCATATATATATATATATATATATATATATATATATATATATATATATGTATATGTGTGTGTGTGTGCATGTATATATATATATATATATATATATATATATATATATATATATATATATATATATATATATGTATGTATATGTGTGTGTGTGTGTGTGTGTGTATATAGAGATATATATATATATATATATATATATATATATATACAGATACACAGCTACCCATATGTAGACATATAGATAAACACAAATATACATAATATATCTACACACACACACACACACACACACACACACACACACACACACACACACATATATATATATATATATATATATATATATATATATATACATGCATATGTCAGGTCTGTATTAAAACATCGAAAGTCTAATGGTTCAAATCACTAAAGGTTGACCTTTATTGATTGAACCATTAAAATTTTGAATGTTCACAAAAAAGAAATTAAAGAAAAGGAAATCTAAAGGGTGTATTCAGGGGGCAAGCCCCCCCTGCACCCCCACGCCCCCCCACTACTTAAAAATACCAACTCCAAGACCACACTACATTGAAGTAAATGGAAATCTCCCCTTATGGTGATTTCCATTTACCCGTTCGACATTCTGCACTTTCGCTATTCTAGTGTCGACAATGTCGGATTCGACATTGTCGGCTTTCGAGAATATAATAGGTAACTGCATATGTCTACATATATACAAACACACACACATATATGTATGTAAATACATGTCCCCTATATTACCACCACAGTGCTGCATGCTATGTGTGAGGGAACAGCACACATAGCAATACATACAGATATATACAGCTGTAAGTGTATGCAACATGGACGGGTATATCACATGTGAACCCCTTGTTGGGACCACATTGCCCTTGTCTGTGAAGTAGGGAATGGGAATATGGGGAAGGATGTCAGGTATATTTGGAAGGTGGTCTGGGTTGGTAGCTATAGAGGACAGCCTACAGGGGTGGTATATGACACGTGGTGGGTAAGCACCCTGGATGGTGTGTGAGGTCTGCGATGTGGAAGCCCCATGGGCCCCCAGATGGAAACAATGGGAACAAGCCTCCCACCCATTGCTACTCACAACAGCAGTGCACAGCCCTGAAGATGCCTGGCCTGGAGGCTGAGCAGAGGAGCATGTGGACCCTGTGAATGTGTACTGGGTGCCTCAAGGTGATGTAGCACATCCCACAAGTGTTTGAGGAGCCCCCTATGGAACAGACCCTGGACCTGACTTCCGGTAACAGGATCATGTCTGTGTTTACCCCTGGGGGGGGACAACATCCCCCGAGGTGGTTCCACCTGATGGTAGTGGAGGCCCCAGGGTGGGTCCCACATGTGATGTGGCTTGGTAACATGGCCAGATCAGGTTGGAGAGGTGGTTCTGCTGGCAACTATTTCCTAAACACACTATTGTGTCACTGTTATAGAACATATGTGGGTAGTAATAGTCTACACAATCCCGGAACATGTCCAACAGCATGCAAAGATGTCCCCAATAACACAGAATGTCAGATGTGCAGCAATCACATAGCAAGCATACCACATGCAAATGTAGAACCATAGTGGCCCTGACAAGGGCAATCAGTTAAAATAGTCCGTAACAGGCCAGTAATGATAGTGTCTACACAGGGAACATGGCTACAAACACATAGCACAAAGTGTGGTACAACTTAATATAATTACCACTGGTAGGTAAGCTTTAGCCATACCTATTGAGTTGTGTGAACAGTTTGTTGTCGCTATTATGGTGGGGGGGTGACAGAGATGTGTATTAAGAACTATGGTAAACCTGCTGTATGAGTTGCTCAGACCTGTTTCTATCTTTATGTCTTTCAGGCAAGATGTCCCATGGCCGCCTACCTGTGTATTCAGTGACAAAAAACAAGGTTGTATTGAACTACCTAATCCAGCACTATCCTGTCCTGTTTGTCAGGGCCACCAATGAGCAGCAGGAGTGGACCGCCCTGTGGAACGATCTAGTCCACAGGGTCACTGATATCGGCCTGCATAACCTCAGTTCTGAGCAGGTCTGGCATCATTGTTCTGACGTGCTTTGCAATTCCCGTCAGCATGCTGCTGCAGTTTGGGGGGATCACCTCGCAACAGTGGGGGCATGCCATCCATTCTGCAGACATGTGCTGAGGAGCGCCTGGCCAACCTCATGGCACTTGCCTGTCCACACACCCTACAACTGGCAGACACCATTGTGGAGGTGGGTGCTACCCACACACCGGCTGAGGAGTGTGCAGGTAAGGCCACATGTCACATCAGTAGACCACTGTTGTGTATGCATCTGCATCTATACAGGTAGATCATGCATATCTGACATGTCATATATATAGTTTGCTGTTGCATAGTAGTAATAAACAGATGTGCACAAGTGGTAGCATTGTGGACTTGTACTACTGATGTACTGTAATGCTGCACCCACCCTGTAGCAATGCCACAGCTTTGGCCACTGACATTGCATCTCTCCAACTCTTATGTAGGTACCTCTGGTATAGCACCAAGGCAGCAGCCTGTATCTGATGAGTATGGTTTATGTTGATGTTTGCCAATACACCAGGAATGTAATGGCTATGGTACATTCCATGCACACATATAACACACCTACCCATAATGCATGCTGTACATGTTCACATATTGTTGCTGTTAAATGCACTCCATCACAGTTGTGACCATGAAGGGGTAGCAGAAGGGTATGTCAGACATCTGCAAGATAACTAACATCCTGTCATTGCAAAATCTGTCCACAGGGATTACCATAATGGTGGGACACATGGCCTACATTAGGGACATGTGTGAAACATCACCCTTATACAGTGCAACAACAGTGTATATACCAGTATTACAATGGCAACTGTTACAGATCTGCACTATGGCATACCATATTACTGTGGTCCACATTATTTGCTGGGACTAGGGTGTAACACATGGTGTTCAGTGTATAGGACACTGCAAACTGACACATATGTGTATGCCATACCTGTCAAACATCTGCAAAATGGCTGAAGGTGGGGAGGGTTTGTCAGCATGACACACCAGTGCACTGCAGCAGAGATCCTAAGAATGCTAAAAATGGCTGTATTTGCACACAGTCAGGTTCATGAACTGTGGAAGATGTAACCCTACTCCCACAGCAATAGTGATGGCAGTGTGTGAACACCAAAGGATGTGCACATGTGTAGACCTTGCAATCATGCAGAGTTGGGGGACATGTGTAGGGCAGACTGACCATACACTGGCAAATGCAGATGGCCCATGCTAGTATACCCCTACCATGAATAGTGACTGCTGTAGTACACATAACAATAGGTGCAACAAACCATCATGATAAGGGCATGCACACATATGCACACACAGAGTATATGCATCACCGTCAGCATCCGCACACCTAACACATTTCTTAGACACTGCATGTGAATGTACAGGACATATGTCACATATCAGGCTCATGTACTGTTAATATATGAGGTGATGTGGTCCCATGGCGGATCAAGGAAGAGTGCATCATATCAATAAGGGTGTGTACACTCCCCATAGCCATGGTATGGTCTGACAGTTGTCAGTGTAATAGTATTTGATTGGTCATACATGCTCTGCTGATGTTGAGATCTGTAAACCAGACATCAGGCATTTACAAATGACATCTGTCCACATATCATTCCAGGTATGTGTTGCTGAAAAACATAGGGACTCTGAGCAATAGAGCAGATATAACTGACACAGTACTACACATTCAGCAATGAGTTGTACACCTGTGAGGTTTCGTGCACAGTACATGGGAGGGTGCAGAACAGGTGCACTGCAATACTGTGTAAATGGGTGCAGTGTTTTCCAGGGGGAGGGGCATCATGTACTAACATGCATCACACACATGTATACTGTTGCTACCATGGATTGACTATAGCTGCACTGTATGCTGTTGAGTACCATATGCTATGCATGTTGACAGATGGGTAATGGGAGGACTGTGTGTACTATCTTTGTGCAACCTCACCTGTGTGTGTGTGTGTGTGTGTGTGTGTGTGTGTGTGTGTGTGTGTGTGTGTGTGTGTGTGTGTGTGTGTGTGTGTGTATGTGTGTGTGTGGTTATTCTGTCTGTAGGTGCAATCTTGTGGAGTGGAGGGAGGTTGATACATGTAGGATGTGTATGTGCATGTGTGTGTGTGTTTGTGTGGGTGTCTAGGTATGCACATGTGTGATTGTGGGGTTGTTCATACAGCAGTACTTCCCTTTGGGATTGTGAAGTACATGGACATGGACTGACACATGACACACCAGGAATACTTGTCTGATATGTAATCACAGGACAGCTGATAGTATAATAAGGTCTGTAACATGGAACATGCATTGGGAGGCAAAGTAGACACCAGGTATTACCTTAATATTGCAATCACCAGAGAGGTGAACGACAATCCACGTATGCAGCACTACAGATGCATTGGGAAATTATTAGACAACACCAGGGAGTGTATCCATATATTACAGTTGTCACATGATAGGGTGATTGAGCAGAATATCTGGCATGTACTGAGCAATACTTACAAATGGCACTCCATTGGTTGACATTATGGAGTGAACGTAGTAGCCCTTCACATATAAGGGTCATGCTCAAGATGTCTGGACATACACAGGGTGAACACTGAATGACAGCAGTGAGGCTATGTAAAATATCAGGTCAAGGAGGTAATGGAGTAACAGGTCTTGTGTTGTGATCACTCGCCTAGGCATTTAGAGGAATGACACCTTAATGAGTGATATTAATAAGTGTATGTTATGAAGTGTGATGCAGGATGGGGAACTTATTTGAATAAACGTGGGATTGTCTGTAAAATCATGGACAGGTAGGTATTAAGGTGGAATGTGTGTGTGTGTGTGTGTGTGTGTGTGTGTGTGTGTGTGTGTGTGTGTGTGCGTGTGTGTGTGTGTGTGTGTGTGTGTGTGTGTGTGTGTGCGTGTGTGTGTGTGAGTGTGTGTGTGTGTACTGTTATGCACTTCTGTACAGGTGTTAAAGTGCATTTCTTGTTTTCCCCCACAGGTGGCGAGATGGGTCAGGGTCCCTCCTGCATGCAATCTGATGTCGGTGTCCATACGGACACCATAGATGATGATAGTACTGTTGAGACACAGGCCGGGTTGTCAGGGGCCGAAACTGCACCATCGTTTGACATCCCCCTCTTAGCCAACCCAACCCTGCACATAGTTATGGTGCCTATACATACACCATCACCAGTGGCCATAACAGAGGGACAGTTGGCAGTTGGGTGCAGTACACAGGAGAGTGTGGTGTCTATACCTGCTGTGTCTGGTCACAGCAGGCATAGCCGGATGTGTAGCAGGGCACCACATAGGCAGATGTACTGGGGTGCTCATGGTAGGGCTGCTGGTCATCATGCCCCTGGTAAAAGCGCCACAACTGGTACCACCAGGTGCATGTTTCAGACTGTCATGGGGGAGCAGCACATATGGAACTATACACCAGAGAGGGCCTGAAGCTGCAGAGGGCTGCTCTCACATCTGCAAGCAACAACTTCCATGAACTGTCTGGTGACCTCCATAATTATACCGAGGTCAAGGATAGATGGTTGGGTGAGATGGTGGGCCTCATCGACCATGGTTTGTCCATGCTTGAAAATGTACCACCAGGAGCATGTTTCAGACTGTCATGGGGGTGCAGGCACATAGGGAACTTTACGCCAGACAGGACCTGAGGCTGCAGAGGGCTGCTCTCACATCTGCAAGCGCCAATTTCCATGAACTGTCTGGTACCCTCCGTGATTATACCGGCGTCATGGATAGACAGTTGGGTGACATGGTGGGCCTTATCAACCATGGTCTGTCCGTGCTTGAACTTGTGGGAGTTCGGCGATGGCTGCTTGGATGTAGGCCAGCAACACCAACAGCTGGTGGTCAACGTGGACATGCCAGGACACCAACGCACTCCTGTAGTGGCAGCACCAGCCCCAGCACTGCAGGGTGGGTGCTGTCCACACCACAACACAGCACGCCACATGCACGAGGCCCTAGCCAGTCCCAGGAGGGACCTGGTTCCAGCAGATAACTGTCATCATCAGGGTAGAGTAGAACATTGAGGTTTGTACCTGGATGTTCCCATGGAACCCCTAGCAGTCACAGTCTGCGTGTCCATGGCCAGAGGTGGTGAACTGCACACCCTGCCAGGTATGGTCTGCAGCTATCCAAAAAACAATTGTATAGGGCAGCCACATGCCAGAACTGTGAGCATGCATACCCAAACACTATACGAACACGCCTAGGGCAACTCCATACCTACACACACTACATCACCACCCCCATTTCAACTAATTACACCCCTCACCCACACACATGGTGTCAAACGTATGGCCCACCCTCGGTCTCTGGCAAACCAACATCACACCCTGTGCATATGATGATACCTGTGCCACATCCCTGTCATCCATAACACTGATGCAGGGACAGGCTAATATGGTTCTGATGCACATAGTGACTGTACTACATTGTACCACTGCACTGCAGTGTAACATGTTGGCAGGAGTAATGTTTAATGCATACATGCCAGGTAGTGTAGCTGTCTAGCAATGATGCATTATAGCTGTTAGTAACACTGGGTGATTGTGGTATCCATAATGTTATCCACTTGTGTCATAGATGTGCATGTGTCAGCAGGAGGATGGTCTGCAGTCATATTCCACAAGGGGTATGGCACTGTGGTAACACCATGGCTGTGACATATCCGGGGTACAGTTGAACACGTCACAGGTTTGTATAACAGTTATTGCCTGTGCCACATGGACAGCTGAACCGCTGGGACATGTATAATCAGCAACCTGATGTAGACCCACCCACATACATGCACACTCTTACTTGCCAATACTGGGACTAGACCCCTACCTAGGTATGTAGTGCTACTGAAGTGTGTGGCTTTCACTGCACACAAAACACAGTGTTTAGGGTGAGGTGTGTTACAGGTTGCATGGTATATGCAGAACAACCCCAGACATGTAAACTACGATAATGGGGGATGTAATGGTTGTATATGACAATACATAGTGTGACATGCAATCATATACACATTAGCAGACACATAACAAGCAGACACACATCCAAGAGACCTGGGCCTATTGGTGCTAACTAACATGTCAGTGTGTCCAATGTGTTACAGGTAGGCTGCACACAGCACATGCATAACTGGGCCAGATTGTGGTATTAGTTACCTGTATGGTTGAGGGTGACAGTGGTCAAAATGCAGTGGTACATGGAACATATACTGGGTGGACCATGGTGCAATGACAGTGTACACAGCACCCACATCCCACAGTGGATATTGTACTCACTGGAATC
Source organism: Protopterus annectens (assembly GCF_019279795.1). NCBI lineage: Eukaryota > Metazoa > Chordata > Ceratodontiformes > Protopteridae > Protopterus > Protopterus annectens. The sequence goes on from NC_056735.1 coordinate 1,996,399,271, forward strand.
CATGATGACACTCTGACATACCCACCATCACACATTGCCCATGACTGTGATACAACCCATTGTATATCCCAACAGTGATACTACAGGGATATGCATCTAATGCACATGCCACAGGCATAGTAGTGTGTTGCATTGTCATGCCTCACCTATGGGCACCAACAACACTATCCATACTACTATGTGGCAATGTGTATTGTAATAGGAGTATGTGGCCTCAGAATACTGTACCCTACAAACATACAGGCATGCACACATACACACACTTGACAGAACTCAATGGGTATCCCATGCCTATTGACCCATTTGTACAACACTTTTGTGCTGGTACTGCATGGCTCATGTAGCTGTTAGAGAGAGGAGCATAACAGGATAAATGTAATATCTGATACAGCAGCAGTCACATCTTACTATGCCGATGGGTGTTGCGGTGGTTGTGAAGGCCATCATGGTATTCCCAACTACAGGTGCACTAACACACAGACACTGCTATCTTCAGTAATGCACATGTACACATGTGTCAGTACTGGGGTGCATCGCTGCAGGTGGTCATAGGTGTGTACCTTGCTATTTTCCATGGAGAGATGGGTTGTGTAGGGGATGTGTGTACAGTAGTATCATGCCACCTACCATGTGCCAGCAGGCAATCTATCAACAGACACCACTGTGGTGACCCTCAGGGTGAGAGTGACATGCATCAACCAATCCTCTGGGTGCTGGCTGCGAATGGCCACTGAAGTGATCCAGTTGACATGTACGCAACATGTCTTACAACACATGGTTAGTGTCTGTGATGGAGACCTGTACCCAAGCATGTTCTATTGACTGTGGTAGTGTAGTAAAGGTACCCATGGCATGTGGTGCATACAAGGTGATGTCTCCTATATGTGCCAGTTATAATACAGCTGGGCAGACATGTCAGTGTCAGTCAAGCATAGGTTGCCTATACGTATCCAAGCTGGATACCTGCCATCTGCACATCTGTACAGGGACTGACAGACATCAGCTTGTCAAGTAGCTATACAGTAGAATGAATGTGTTGACAGATAGAAGTTTGACAACAATATGTATGCCATTACTACATGTTGGAAGTCCTCACTGACATGTGCTGTACAGATGGTAGTCTACAGTTACATTACACATGTCACATCATTATCCAGTAGGGGGATATATACTGTGACACAGCTCACACACCAGGAACATGACAGTGAGGCCTCAGAGTCCAGCTATACCTGCAGGTGTGCTTGTTGTCAGTACTACATTTAGCACTCTACTCTTTCCTGGGAAAGAACTGCAACAGTAGTACCGCCATAATACACTACATGTCAGTGTAACAGCACGTAACCTGGGTCACTACCCTTGTACGTAACACATTCACACTGATAACAGTGCTATACAGATGTTATGTACTTGTGTGTCCCACACATGAAACACACCCTTTGATACTGTAATGACAGCACATAGATGCATGTATTGTACATGGCATTACATACAATTATTACAGATGTCATTACCCTGCTATGTTATCAGACTGGGATGTGAGCACTGGTTACCAGGACTGAGCCATGCTTAGCAGGTGTCAGCATTGCTGCAATTTAACAGCTAAGCAGATTTGTCACTGGTAAGTGAAGCCTACACGGTGTAAGTACCTGTACGTTTAACCGTAGCTTAGCACAGATTAGCATCATGAAAACCCGCACAAACGCACTTAAAGCTGGTCACAACTGCCTTAACCACTCTGTATCTGACAGCCTTTGTTTTGCCCAGCAACAAAATACACAGCTCTTGCAGGTCTTGAACCCAGCACTCCGTACACTACAGTCTCAACCACTACTCCATGACAACTGTGAAAAGAGGTGTTGTTTTTCCAATATATCTGTCACTACACATATTTAACAGCATTGAACAATTGCTATGACTTCCTTAATTGTGTAGTACCTGTTATTGATATTACGGTTGCATCAAATATGTTGTTATATCTAAATATTCACATATCAGAATTATACGGTGAGATACATCTGGGTAGGTATTCACAACCGTGATGTTTACACATGGCAGGAATATGGATATATACATATACATATGTTGATATATGTCTACATGTACATACACATATATATTCATATATATGTATGTCTACACATCTGTATAGTGCATCCTATATATGGCCATTTGTAGATCTCTTTGTATGTATATATATATATATATATATATATATATATATATATATATATATATATATATATATATATATATATATATATATATATATATATATATATATATATATACACATATATATGGGTCTACTTGAAAACACCAACACACCAAAACACCGATGATGTGGACACCGAGACCGGAAGATCGACAACTGAGATGATCGACAGTTTAAAAGCCCGATGCTGAGAACATCAACATGTTAAGGTAAATGTGTGATAGTGACAGACTTTAGGGTTAGGGGCAGGTTAAGTGACTTAGGGTTAGGGTGCGGGTAAGGAAAGTGTGCAATAGTGACGGACTTTAGGGTTGGGGGCGGGTTAAGTGAGTTAGGGTTAGGGCATGGGTTAGGTGAGTGTGCAATAGTGACGGACCTTAGGGTTAGGATTTGGGTTTAGGTTAGTGCATTGATAGTAGTGTATGTAAGGTTTAGTGTAGGTTTGTAAGGTTTTTGGTGTGCCTGTGTTGTGTGTGTGTTTTTCGGAAAAGGTATTTGTTTTATTGATTGTCAGGATTGTGGTTTGTCGGGCATGTGAAATTTTGTGCTTTTAAACTATCGGTCATCTCAGTTGTCAATCTTCCAGTCTCGGTGTTCTCGTCATCGGTGTTTTGGCGTGTCAGTGTTTTCATATATATATATATATATATATATATATATATATATATATATATATATATATATATATATATATATATATATATATATATATATATATATATATATATATATATATATATATATATATATATATATATGTATATATATATATATATATATATATATATATATATATATATATATATATATATATATAGAGAGAGAGAGAGATAGAGATAGATATATATATATATATGTGTGTGTGTGTGTGTGTGTGTGTGTGTGTGTGTGTGTGTGTGTATATATATATATATATATCTATATATATATATATATATATATATATATATATATATGTTTCCCATATGTCCAGGACATGGAGTGAAGTCCTACCTCAGCACCAATAGTCCCAACCTCTTAGTGCAAGGGGATGTCATGTATGTATTACAGGTATATATGTAGACTGTTGCTACTGTTACAGGGGATGTCTTACCAAACATGTTGTGTGTGGGAGGTCCATATGTTTTTGACATGTGCACCATTGGCTACTGACAGACATCCTAAGGACATCATAGTACAGTACCACTGCTAGCACAGTAATAATCCTGTGGACTACAGCAGAGATATGACCAATATATGTGGACAGTCTGGCACTCTGTGGTCAGTCCATAGGTGTACACAAATTGCCTTCATGCGAGACATGTGGACCACACCTCACAATTTAGATGTTAATAGCCATGTAAATGAGTATATAATGTAAATACCGGACTACATATGCCCACATAGGTTATGCATTCACACACGCCAGTCTGTCCTGACACATAATACCCAGTGGTGTAGCAGTCAAATGGCCACATACTACCCAAGAGTTAGTGATCTACATCTATACATAATCCCACTGCTTTGTCAGAAATACAAAACAGTTATGGTGGCCTGGCAGCAGTATGTCTTGCAAATAACTGGACATTACAGCACACTGGGTAATTATGCTAGGTTGCTAGGAATGTCACAATGCACTGGGCAAACTACAGGCAGACTGCCACAACACTGGACTATATTTTGTATGGGGGAATACACATGTACCTGCAAATATAGCAGGCTCTACAGGCATGTCACAGCACAGAGTAACAAACACCTGTGAGAAGGTGCATACCCACAACCAATGTGAACACAGCCACAGCCACATATGGTATGTAAGATTAATATGACACTATATGGACTGTCTGATAAACACCATCCTTATATGTGCCACTCACACACTAACCCTACATACACTGGGTAATGACATAGTGTGGTCCGATGCCTGTCTGTAATATGGGACACTTCTGTGTCTGGCCCTACAGACATGTGAGCCAATAGGGTACCATACACTGGAGCAGCATGTAACATCAGATAGAACAGGACCAAGAACAATGGCATCTACCACAGTCTGTGCTCAGCCCAAGTTTCATATGTGCAATACGCATATTGTTGACAATCACCATAAGTATACAGACCCCAGTACTGTACACACAACTACAGAATGCCCAAGTTATGTCCTCAGAAACTACACCTACTATACATAACATGTCTAGCAGTCTGATATATGACTGGCTTGCTATCAGGTATGATGTCAATAAATAATGGTGTACAGTACATATATACCTATTATTGCATGACATATGTACAAAGGTTGACAGACTTGTAGCTGGAGCTACAAACATTGGCCCAGTATTGACATGTTGCTGTGATAATCTCATACATTTACTGATGAACCAGGGTTTGTTGTGACATATGTCTTATGAGGGATATGAAGTCAGTAACTGTCATGACTGTCACCATGTACTGACTGCAATCCTCACACTATGCTTCTGCAGTTTTCAGATAGGTGTTCTATTTGTAACACAAGAAACAAAAGGCTCTACACATTGCCCAGTCTGCAAATATCCCTACAGATGGGAGTTTCCTCAAACATATAACACTGTCATGACAGGTATTAAACCATGTAGACCAGCCATGTCCACACACACCCTGTTAAACCAACATTACTCCACATGCACAAGAGCAACACTTTCATTCTGTAGTCATGTCTGGCACATTCCCCTCCTGTCTGTTGGCCTGTTTCCACAGTGTCTTTTGTTAGGTAAATCCCAATACCATATGTGATGCTGTTTGCCAAACACCAAATTTAGTTCCTGCTCACAGTGAATAAAAACATCAACATGATGTTCCTAGATATTGGAGTGGGTTCCCATGCAATTGGCTATGGGAATGTTATCACAGCTGTTCCACATGCAATCAGCTAGAGGGGGACTACAATTCGTGCAGAGGCCATGAGCTGATCATGATTATAACTTACAAAACACAAGCTGTTGCCTAAGCAAAGCAGGTGTACTTCTCCACATCCACCAGAGAAGGAGTGAGAGAGACAGACAGAGACAAAGTAAGTCAGGGAGGGGGTGGGAGAGTAAAACCTAAGCATGTTTGTGTCACACACCTACCAGTACATGGTTTTAAACCTATGGCTGACTATGTATTGCTATCACATGTCTATGCAGTTATTGCATGCACCACATAGCTTACATGTTGGGAAGCTGTCCAAAGGTATCTCTGATGGTGAGTAACATCTGCAACAGTGATATAGTAGCGATAAGGTAGGCGTAGTATATGTGCCTGTCCACATGAACAGGACTCACCGTCAACACAGTCACACTCTCTCAGGGACTCACACACATTGACACACTTGGCAGAATCAGGAATAGACTTTCTAACTAGCTAGTTTTCCACAATACAGTAATGTGTAGGTATCCCATGCACCACAGTGGTATCCGGATGTTATATGGGCAAAGGGTATGTGAAGGTGTCTGACATCAGACAGCATGCATCAGTAGGCCAATGGGAGTTGTAGTGAGTGTGAATGTGGTTGACAGCATCATACTCTACACACAAAGACAAAGGATGCCAGTACTGGCATGCATGGGTGCATTGTTTCACGGGTGTGTAGTGGTTGACTTTGCCAGAAGGCTATACAAGGCTATGTGAAGGGGATACCTTTGCATCAGGCCACCTGATGCAAAGGTATACCCAGTCACATAGCCTTGTATAGCCTTTGCATCAGGCCACATGACAATGGTCTGCAGTGTGGCTTAGGGGTGTAGTGTCTGGATTGGCCCACACAAGTGGGTACTATATTCACCATCCAGTCACCTGGGTTACTATTGTGTGTGGCCAGTGTTGTGCAATGCTAGCCATGAAGGTGTTCTATAGTCCATGACATGGACGCTGTCTGGGATGTGCACACGCCCCACATGCATGTTCAGTGACAATTTGAACTGCACCTGGGGTGTCTGGCCCATCTTGTGTGCACAGATTATTATCATCAGATGTGCCAGCCCTGGCCCCATGTGGTGATTACTGGTAATGGACACCAGGTTGACCCTGCACCTACATTGATAGCATGATACAGGTAGTCTCTGGTGCCAGTGGAATCTGTCCATACAGGGCATGTGTTTAAGGTATGGTTTGTCCTTTGTGGGTCACATTTGATGGCACCACAGTTGTTGCAGGCATCCAGTGGGGAACATAGTAAAGGCGCACCATCTGCAATTATGTGCCTATTGTAGTGATGGGACAGGGTTCCATGCCCTCTGTAGTCCACTGCAATCACACCATGGTTACTATCTGTTGGCAGTATGCAGGCTACTACCAATATAGCGGTTGTTGCCTAGGCAAGAGTGGTTGTGTGTGAGACATGGGTTCTCTGAGTATTACAAGGGTTGCTTACTGTGTTCGCCAGGCCTTTATGTCATGTAGGGGTATAGATTGACACCCAAACCTCTTGGCTATTTGACATCTGTTATCCTTGTAAGGTGGACATTGTGACATGTAATAGGCCCACCATATAAGAAATTTGCAAAACCCACTCCACAATGAGTCCAGTTGTTACACACTCACAGCCACCTCCACACAGGATACAAATGACAAACACAGACACACAGACAATTGCCATGTCTGGGATTAGAACTCCAGGCGAACTAGTTTATCACACTCTAGCTTTATGCAGTTATAGGATGCTCCAGGGAGATTACTGGATTACTCTTTCCCCAAAGGTGTATTTCAAAGTGAATGACATCAGCAGGCTTGCCCAAGAAGGGCAATGGAGGTTGTTGTGACTGTAAATGGCTTCAAAAGCATTGCTCCCTACACAGAGAAACAAACACACTTTCCATGCCCGGGAATAAACCCCCTACCAAACTATTATATCACACTACAGCATTTTGCTGTTATAGGACACACCACAGTGATTACTGCACTACTCCTTCCCCAAAGGTGTATTTCACTGGGAATGACATCAGCAGGTTGCCAAAGAAGGGCAATGGAGGTTGTAGTGACTGTGAATGGCCTCAAAAGCATTGCTCTCTACACAGACAAACAAACATCCACACTTGCCATACCTGGGAATAGAGCCCCTACCAAACTACTATATCATACTACAGCATTATGCTATTACAGGATGCACCACGGAGATTACTGGAGTACTTTTTCCCCAAAGCTGTATTTCACTGGGAATGACATCAGCAGGATTGCCAAAGAATGGTAATGGATGTTGCAGTGATTGTGAATGGCCTCAAAAGCATTGCTTCCTACACAGACAGACAAATGCACAAAAACATCTACACTTGCCATGTCTGGGAATAGAACTCCTACTGAACTAATCCATCACACAACAGCATTACACTGTTGTAGGATGCACCACAGAGATTATTGGAGTACTCCTTCCCCGAAGATGTATTTCACTGGGAATTACATCAGCAGGCTTGTCTAAGAAGGGAAGTGGAGGTTGTAGTGACTGTGAATGACCTAAAAGCATTTTTCCCTACACAGACAAACACTTACCTTGTCTGGGAATAGAACCCCTGCCAACCTACTATATCGCACTACAGCATTATGCTGTTACAGGATGCACTATGGGGTTTACTGGAATACTCCTTCCCTAAAGGTGTATTTCACAGGGAATTACATCAGCAGGCTTGCCAAAGAAGGACAGTGGAGGTTGTAGTGACTGTGAATGGCCTCAAAAGCATTGCCCCTACACAGGCAAATAAATACACACACACCCACACTTTCCATGGCTGGGATTAGCACTCCTATCTACCTAGTTTATTACACTACAGCATCATGCAGTTATAGGATGCACCACAGAGATTACTGGGCTGTGTTTTCCCCAAAGGTGTATTTCAAAGTGAATGACATCAGCAGACTTGCCAAAGTAAGGCATTTGAATTGTACTGGATGTGACTAGCCTAAATAGCATTGCTTTTTACACAGAAAAACACATACACATAGAGTTGCCATATCTGAGAGTAGAACTCCTACCTAACTAGCTTATCACACTATAGTATTACACAGTTCTTGGACATGCCACAGAGATTACTAGGCTACTTTTTCCCCAAAGATGTATTACACAGTGACTGATATCAGCAGGTTTGCCATAGTAGGGCTGTGGGGAGGAGGTTCCCTATTACGCCATTACAAATGCAGGTTGTCGAATGTGTCTTTGTCGAACAGTATAGAGCAAAATGGCAAAATATCAAAGCGGCTTTCCAGAGAATTCTTTCCCTGGGAAAGAATTTGTTTGGCCGCTTTCACTACTTTGCCTTTTCGACACTGTAGTGTGATCTCAGAGTTGGTATATTTAAGTAGGGGGGTGTGGGAGGAAGCCCCCACATTAATTGTTTTACTGTTTTTTTTGTTTGTTTCAGAACAGCAATTGTTTTACATTGGAAAATAATCGCTGTTCTGAAGGTTCGACGTTGTAAACTTTTGCTTACATGGGGTTGATTATCCATCATTCTCTCTTCTGAGCATGTGATATGATAATATAGATCCTGGGGAGGGCAGTGTTTGTGCATGGACTATAACCCATTCATCTAGAGGTAGACACACCACACTCAGGCATACACAGGTTTATATTCCACAGGTATGTGTATACAACTACTAGATGACTACTGCCTTGTACAGTCATGTTGCACAGTTAGCACTAGCACCACAGAGTCTATAAAACTGAGGGATACCAGTGGCTAATTTCTATGGTGAGTGACATTTACACATCATGTGGTTGTAGACATTTGGCTGTGTGCTGGGTGGGAAAGGCCTCATGATCGAAGGCTCGTTTTCACTGTCACTGTCTTCCAAAAATCTATGTATGTGTACTTTTGGCATATTATAGTGTGTTGTGCTTGGATATCTGTGTGTATTCCTATCCAGTGTATGTCCAAATCATGACTGGTGCATACTGAGGTGTGTATGCACTAACATCTGCAACTGTCAGATATGAATGGTTCACTGTTGTTGCCTGACATGGGCTTCATTTGTTTGTGTGTGAGCATGCCCAGTATGATCTTTCAGTATGTTGTCGTCTGACATTGCCTTCATTTCTCTAAGTGTGGGAGCATGCCCAGTATGCCCTTCTGTATTGAATGTGTGGATCCATTCCAGGTAGATTGTACTCTATTGCAGACTTTTGTGTTCTACACCTACAGCTAGCAAACTGTTTCTGCAGGATATCTGTAGATCAGTTGGCAATATGGGGTGAAACTGAGCAAGGGATAGTGGGTACTGTAGGTAATTGTGTCTGTGCTGCTTCTGCTACATGGTACTGATGTTAGCAGAGATATTCAGACATGTGTAGTGTTATACACTGTGATGTTTTATGTCCTCAAGTAATGTCAGGTAGACATTTTTGCTTGCAGTGATGTCCTGGGGAAAACAGGGTGAATGCAGCTGTGTCCAGCATTGTGGTCAAACGCCTACATATTGCTGCAAACTAATGACATTCTGGAAGGGGAGGTGCAGACACTTGCTGCTGGGTCTGTGTAACCAGTTTAGCACCTTGGTACAGTGGTGGCAGAGGATCCCATATTTGTATATCCATCAACGTGACAGTATGGCCTTATCTTGCTGTGGCAATACCTCACAGCTGTACAGATTCACAAAGGTTACCCAGAGGCAGGGGTCATAAGTCAGGACATTACCCCTATTGTGGTGTATGGGCAGGTTTGTAGCCACCCATTCCTGTGTTTGCAGCCAGGGATAGTATGTGCACACGGCTGTGTTTCATACTTCGTACATTCCATGCTGCCCATGCTCCCACCCCCCTGTATTATTCTATCCTCTTCCATACATTATGCAAACATTCTCTGATACTTTCCCTATAGTTATCACCTCATCACAGCAGTGTACTGTTGTTAGTCCACAGTTCATGCAGTGGGACATGGTGGACATGTTACTGTGGTTTGTCCACATGGCCTTGAATATGGGTTCTGTGGGCTGTGTTATGTTTTTATTTGGAAGTCCATGACATAAAATACATTGGCAGTACGGGTGAGATACAGGCCTTTGGCAGAGGACTGTAGGCCATTTGGTAGTGATGAAGGCCAGCTGTTGCAGGCTGTTGCATTCTGTCAGTCCTACAGTACCAGACTGTCATACAGTATATTCCCCTGGGGTGACAGGGAAAGTGTGCCAGGTGTTCATGACCGTACTTTCTATCAGTATTGTTCAGGTGTTGTGGATGCTAGAAGCCTAGGCTTACCGCTAGGGACACACCTGCATGGGACACCTGCACTGCATGCTGCATTATTTTGCTATTGCCATACACAGGTGGGGGTCATATTGTACCCATTCCCAACAGCAGGGATAAGTCCGGAGAGTTACCTGTGTGTGGTGTTTGGGTGAGCTGGGTGCATGTGTGCTGTAGACACTACTTGCAACTGACTCACGTATATGCATGGGGCATTACAGTGATGCTGGCTTGTGCAGGGACATCAGCTGTTTCTCAGTACATCATTCCTATGACCTTTGTGATCTGCGAGTGTTTGGCCAGATGACATCGGTATTCCCTACTACAAGGCCAGATAATGTGATGCAAACCTGTATGTACAATTCCAAGGGTGTGTCCATTTCACAGTTATACATTATACACTGTCTGTCTGGGGTTCTTTCTCCTGTGTACTTCTTGTATATCTGGCCAAACAGTCATGCCATGTCCATCTTTCAGATGTTGACACATATTACCTCTATACATTTACAATGGCTTACTGCTAGAATGTGTTATACTGGGGAGCATTGTGTATAGCACTGCAGTTGTGAGGACTTGGCCCTGTCATCGGCAGTACTGGGCATTGGCCACCAGGTCAAACCTCACCATGCATACATACTGACCACTCTCACACAATATGTAGCACACACTAACCTAACACACACATACCTGCATATTGTACAAATGCTACACTCTATCCTGCTACCTTGGCCACCTCAGGTCATCTGTGCTCCACTGGTATTATACCTACACATACATGTTGCTACATTTCTACATAGGATTGGGGGGGCACCTGACTGTTACTACATTTCTACATAGGATTAGGGGGGCACACTTGACTGTTACTATATTTCTTCATAGGATTAGGGGGGCACACCTGACTGTTACTGCATTTCTACATAGGATTGGGGGGCACACCTGACTGTTACTACATTTCTACTTGGATTGGGAGGGCACACCTAACTGTTTCTGCATTTCTACATAGGAGTGTGGCACACCTGACACTTTTGCTATGACTGTACTAGTATGTCAGGTACTGCATTTCATTTTGTATTCTAAGCTATCATGCTGACTAGAGGCATATCAGGGTACTACAGGTCATAGATTTGATTGACCTAGATATCAGTTTTTGACTTCCTACCCTTCAGAACTAATATCCCACTGCCTGACCTGATGTAGTCTGACTGTGTAGGCCTTGGGGGTAGGTTACCCATAGGCATCACTCAGAGGCCTTAGCACAGCCTTTGTTTTTGTTTGCCTACACCTGTCTTGCTGGCTGAGACTGTTGTTGGGTATGTGAACCTCCCTCACTGGCATGTGTGTCATATGGACACACATATGGCCCAGCATATTTCCTGCAGTGGGTTTTGTCACCATGTTTAGTATTGGCTACTATGGTGACACCAGTATTTGTTACAGATCTCATGCTGCCACTATAGGTGTCTAGTATCTGCTGGCATCCCATTCAGCCACCCGATTCTCTTGCATGCAAACATGCATACCATAGATACAAGTAACAACACATACTACTCCATTTAGCAATTGGTAAGGAGAGTGACTTACCTTGTGGGTGTGCCAGTATTGAGGAAGGTGCTGGATGGCTGCCTATGTCGGAAGCACATAGTACACTCCCTATACATGGTTGAGCACAAGTAGTGTCATGTTTGGCATCCCTTTTACTATATGTGCGAGTCAGAGAGAGGTGTCATTCCCTGGATCCCTACTGTGTCAGTGTATGTGCTATGTGTTGCCTCTTTACCAAGGCCAGGGCATACTGAACACACCACCTTCTGCCTACTGGTGCAGGCTTAGGTTGTCCCTTCTCTGAGTCACTCTGTGCCTGTGCAGGTCTTGGCACTGATGGGGGGCTGTGTGGCCCTGCCCCATGGTGTTCCTGCTGCAGCTGTTTCTGCAGGATCATATTGTATAGCATGGCACACATGATGACAATTTGAGTACATGTATCTGGTGAGTACTGCAAGGCTCCACTGGATGTTTCCAGGCACCAGAACCATGACTTGAGCATCCCAAACACACAGTCTATTATAATTATGGTCTGTGCATGTGCCTCATTATGGAGTTCTTATTCATGTGTGTGTGCGTTTCTGATGGGTGTCATCAGCCACGGCTCCAGTGCGTAACCAGTATCCCCCACTAGGTAACCGTAAGGGGTGTCACTATTGTCAAATCACTGATACAGCTGCATCAGATGCCAGATGTGGGAATTATGATAGCTTCCAGGGCAGCCAGCACACACATTCACTATAATGCCCTGGGCATTGCACATGACTTGGCAGTTGATGGAGGGGAAGCCCTTGCGGTTGATGTAGACCCTACCACACTCATCGGGTGGTGCTTTGATGCATATGTGCGTGCAGTCTATAGCAACCACTACCTCAGAGTATTCTGCTATTTGGTGGAAGAGATGCATATTGCTGGCCAATGCCTCACAGGTATTGGGGAAATATACATGGTCACCGGCATGTGCTGACATGGCATCCAGGAACTGGTCGAATACCCTGGATGCTGATGCCTGTGAGATCCCCATGATATCCCCAGTTGGCTTTTGTAAGGTACCTGTGGCTAGTATTCTTAGGCCTACACATACCTTGGTATCCACTAGGATAAGTTCCCTTCTGTTAGTTTTGTGTCAGGCATGGCCGGCACAGCTCAACAATTTACTGTAAGAGGTCCCTGTCCACCCTATAGTGCCCCACTATCTCAAGCTCATGTAGCCCCTGGTAGGTTACCCTGGGTCTGTACACTCTTCTCCATCTCCTCACTGTGGGTTGATCAACAGCATTCTCATCCTCACCACCCTCAGCCTCTTCCACATGTTGATGTATGATAGCTGCTGCAGCCCCTATCATTTTGTTGTTTTCGTTTGTTAAAATCTCCCAGTTTGTATACACCGGTGGTGTTGAGTATATGGGAAAAACCAGAGTGAAAGTTGTTTGCATAGTTTATAGTAGTGTTCTGGGTTGGGTTGGGCTGCTGCCTGTGTAATTGGCTGATTCTGATACATTTCACCTGGCAGCTATGCTAGTTCTCCTAGATTACCTTCCTACTGCTGATTTTCCTTCCCATTGCCTTTCTGTTTAAGCCCGAGGGCACGCTGTGAAAACATAGTGCTCAAATGTGCACAGAGCTGCTATTTCCTGGTTTACTTTTTCTTTCCCTTTAAAACCTGATGCGCGACTCGCACACTCGCTTAGGCAATGTAAAGAGTGCTAGGCAGCCTAAGACACACCCCCTTGCTTAGCTCTTCTAAGCTAAGGGCAAACCCGAGCCACAGGGCTCCAATTCGTTTACATTATGCCTGACACCCCCCCCCCCCATGAAGTCAGCTATCTCCTAGGCTTGCACCAAGCTATTCCCTCACTTACACAGTTGGGTGCTAACTAGCATTGCGGGGAAATCTGGGATTAATTATCATTCCCCTTATTTGCATAGGATTGCCTGCTGGGTGCATTGTTACAGGTCCCACACTGAGCATCCCCCTTAGCAACCACTATTCACTGGCCATGTTGTCTTCTGCCTGTCATTGAGTATAATTGCAAAATAGTGATTTTGGTTAGAATGCTTATTTCAGGTTATTTTTTTTTAATTTTTTGCCCGATCCCATTTACACGCCACTGCCCTAAACAGCCGATATCGGCTAAAAAAATCAAAAGTTTTTTTTTTAACTGTTTTCCATGCCAATGGTCATATATTTGGCCATTGGCATGCTTTACACATTATTTGGACCTGTCATGGCTCCATTTTGTAGTTTGCAGAAATGTACTCGGTTACTAACCAAGTTAATTTCTACAGATTACACTAGTCCTGCACGGCTGGCTGACAGCTTCCTGGTTCACAAATTCACCTCATTTGCATGGTTTTCACCTGCAAATGTGGTAATTTGCATACTGGAGCTGTCTCCGTGCAGGACTAGTGCAGGATCGCTTATCCACATCCCTCAGCATTTTCCTGGATCTCACCTTGGACATATTGCCTGCTGGAGCTCCCACACTTTTCCTGCACACCATGCAGGGCTTTCTGAATCTGGGTGTAAGTGTTCTATTTTTCAGTGTATAGTAATGTAGTTTTATCCAGTTATCCTACTAATGAGGAAATAATTCATTCATTAATTCTGTTGATGCTTAATCAATATAATAATCATTCTAATAGGCTGTTAGATGATATCCATGAGGTTTATGATAGTAAATCGAGAAATAAGATAAGAAATAAGAAAGTTTCTCAAAACATTTCAAAATATATTTACACTAACCAGAAGCATGGCTGGTTAAATCTGCACCCCCAGAACTTCAAGTGAAAAAAAAAACACTTCACTGTAATTAACCAATCCTTAAATAGACATCTACCTGGCTATTCCATTGATGAGTGAAGAAAAAGCCTTTCCTTCTGCTGGCACACCCCCACCCCAGCCATTCAGGTCCTATTTCTGTGCTCTACCCTTGACCCTCCTTCTGAAAAAACAGAACAATTTCCTCTTTCAAAAAATACCAAACTGCTTGCTTCAAACATAGCAAACAGTTGTTACACTGCCTTCAAGGAGTGTTACAATATTCAAGTTTTAGTTAAAAAAGAGAGATTTTCTTCTTTTTTCTACTTTTAAACTGTAGCAAAATTTAGATCATGCGTGGAACATTGCAGCACTCCAGTCTGACTCTAAATTAATATCTGCTTTTAAAAGCCAGTATTGCATTAAAAAGGGAACCAGATTGGCTGATGGCAATCCCCAACAGTTTGCACTCAGGAAAATTGCACCTCTTGTTCCATCCTAGTATGCTATGGATACTAACAAATTATTCATCATTAAAATGAGAATTTGCTATTGTACTCATTGACATCTTGTGTTGTATACTGTTTCTAATGTAGGTAATAAGAAATCAATGATATCCTCCTTAAAGTCATTAACATTTATTATTAGCTTGGCAAAATTGCTAAATTTTAGTAATACATATTACAATCCATAAAAGTTTGAACATGTAGTTTTCTAGTAATAAAACAATATTCTATGTGGGATGGAGCCTAGATGGCCAACTGAGAGCAATGAATTTTGAGAGCTCCTTAAACTAGTATAATAATATAGGAACATTTTATTATGTTCAAGTTTAAAACATCAGAAATCGATAGATAAACTACTAAACTACATAAATATCAATGTTGGTGGAGATATAGAAGAAAATTCCTGTCAAATAACTTGGAGATATATTGAGTCACTGAATATGAACAACTCAAGGAATCCTCATTCAGATGCTGCTTTGAAAAAAGAACTGCAATTGATGACATCTGCCTTACAGGAACTATCTTTAGAGATGGATGGCTTTAATATTGACTTAGAAAACCTCAAATTAAATTCTCAAAAACAGACTGATACACTTAAGGAATTATTACAGCAACACCATACAAAAATAACAAATATAGAGACTTCTCTAGATGACCTTGAAGGGAGACTCAAAGAGAAAGAATTCCAAAAAGAATTTCTGCTTAAACAGAATACATGGCTGCTTAACGAAATAGATGACTTAGAAAACAGGGAAAGGAGAAACAATATAAGGATCTTTGGTCTTCCTGAAAACACTAAAGGAGAAGACATTATTTCATTCTTAACAACCTGGATTCCTGAATTTTTTTTACTTGAAAATGGGACTTTCATTTGGAATAGAAAGGGTGCATAGAGCACTGAGAAAAGCTGCTTCTAACTCAACAAATATTACACCTAGATCCATAGTTATAAAATTTCTTTCATTTCTGGACAAGGAACTAATATTAAAATCTGCTTGGAGAAAATCACCCTTAAAATACTATCAAAGCCTGATAAGGTTTGACAATGATTATTCTTCCAGAATACTAGAACAAAGGAAAAATGTCTGCCCAATAATAAAACTGTTGAAACAAAACAATATTAAAGCACAGCTGGCCTTTCCAGCCAAGATAAAAAATACTCTTTGCCAATGAGATGAGAATCTTTAATGACTTAGAAGGAGCTACTATATTCATCAAAAACAACAACATACCCCAGGATTCAACAAGCTCTGCACGGTGTGCAGGAAGAGTGCAAGAGCTGCTGGAGGCAATATGGCCGCTGAGAGATCCAGGAACAAGTTCCCGGCACGTGCACATGTTCTCCTGCACTATTCCTGCATGGACACAGCTCCTGTATGCTAATTACCCCATTTGCAGGTGAAAACCATGCAAATGAGGTGAATTAGCTATCCAGGAAGCAGGCAGCCTTCAGTGCAGGAGAAATATAGCCTGCAGAAATGTATTCGGCTTGTAACCGAGTACATTTCTGCAAACTACAAAATGGAGCCATGACAGCCCCAAATAAAGGGTGTATATAATGTGAAAGACATGCCAGTGGCCAAATATATGGCCATTGGCATGGAAAATATATTCAAAATAACAAAAAATAACTATTATTTGTTTGGCCGATTAAGCGTAGGGCAAAAGGGATCAGCCCAAAAATAAAAATAAATTCTTAAAAAAAGCTTTTTAGTCAAAAATCACAATTTTGCCATTGTAGTCAATAGCAGGCAGAAGACACCAAGGCCACTGAATAATGGGTGCTAAGGGGGAAGGCTCAGTGTTAGACTTGTAACTAGGCACTGACAGTCAGTTCTACGCAAATGAGGGGAATGATACTGAATCACAGATTTACCCTCATTGCTAGCCAGCATCCAACTGTGTAGGTGCAGGAAAACCATGGTGCAAGCCTAAGAGTTAGCTGACATCATAGAGGGGTGTGTCAGGCATACTTTAAGCTTATTTTAGCTCTGTGGCTTGGGTTTACCCTTAGCTTAGCAGACCTAAGGAAGGGGATGTGTCTGAACCTGCCTAGCAGTGTTTACATTGCCTAAATGGGTATGCATGCTGCGCACCAGGTTTAAACAAAAAAAAAAATTAAACCAGGAAATAGCATCTTCATTCACATCTGTGCACTGGGTTTGCACAGCATGCCTCTGGGCTTAAACAAGAAGGCAATGAGAAGGGAAAACAGCAGTAAGAAGGTAATCAAGGAGAACTAGCATAGCTGGCAGGTGAAATGTATCAGAATCAGCCAATTACACAGGCAGCAGCCCAGCCCAGTACACTACTATAAACTATGCAAACACCTTTCCCTCTATTTTTTCCCACAAACTACATCACCGGTGAACACAAACGGGGGAATTTTACCTAACAAAAGCAACAAAATGATAGGGGCAGCTTTTGCTCTTATAAATCAACATGTGGAAGAGGTTGAGGGTGGTGAGAATGACAATGCTGATGACCAACCCACAGTGAGGAGAAGAATAAGAGTGTACAGACCCAGTTTAACCTACCAGGGACTACATGAGCTGGAGATAGCGGAGTGCTATAGGGTGGACAAGGACCTCCAACAGCAAATTGTTGAGCTGTGCTGGCCACGCCTCACACACAGAACCAACAGTGGGGAACTCATCCCAGTGGATACGAAGGTATGTGTAGGATTAAGAATACTAGCCACATGTACTTTCCAAAGGCCAAATGTGGATCTCATGGGGATCTCACAGGCATCAGCATCCAGGGTACTCCACCAGTTCCTGGATGCCATGTCAGCACATGCCGGTGAACACATATATTTCTTCAACACCTGTGAGGCGTTGACCAACAATATGCATCTCTTCCACCAAATAGCAGAATACCCTGAGGTAGTGGATGCTATAGACTTCACACACATACACATCAAAGCACCACTCGGTGAACAGGGTAGAGTCTACATAAAACGCAAGGGCTTTCCCTCCATCAATTGCTAGGTTGTGTGCAATGCCTGCAGCCCTAGAAGCTATTACAACTCCCATATCTGGCATATGACTCAGCTGTACCAGATATTTGCCAATGGGGATATCCCATAAGGCCACCTAGTGAGGGATGCTGGTTATGCACTGGAGTCATGGCTGATGACACCCATCAGAAATGCACACACACACGAACAAGAACTCCATAATGAGGCACATGCACAGATGCTCAAGTCACAGTTCTGGTGCTTGGACATACCCGGTCTAGCCTTGAAGTACTCACCAGCTACATGTACCCAAATTGTCATTGCATGTGCCATGCTACACAATATGATCCTGCCAGAAACAGCTGCAGCAGGAACAGCATGCGGAGGGCCACGCAGCCCCCCACTGTTGCCAAGGCCAGCACAGGCAAAGAGTGACTTGGAGGAGGAACAACCTGAGCCTGCCCCTGTAGGCAGAAGGAGGCATGCCCAGTATGCCCAGGCCTTGCAAATAGGCAACGCATAGCACATACATTGACATGGTAGGAACCCAGGGAATGACACCTCTCTCCAACTCACACATACAGTAAAAAGGATGCCAAATATGATACTACCTGTACTTTACCATGTATAGGGAGTGTACTATGTGCATCTGACATAGTCAGTCCTCCAGCACCATCCTCAATATTGGCACAGCCACAAGTCACTCTCACTATCAATTGCTGAATGTAGTAGTATGTTCTGCTACCTGTATCTATGATATGGATGTGAGCATGTTAGGGAATGGGTTGGCTGAATGGGATGGCAGCAGATAGCAGACACCTATATCGGCAGCAAATAATGGTGTCAATATAGTAGGCAGTACTAGACAAGGTGACAAAACCCACTGCAGGACATGTGGTGGGCCAAATGTGTGAACATAGGACACACACACATGCATGTCAGTGAGGCTCACATACCCAACAACAGTCTTAGCTAGCAAGACAGATGTAGACAAACACAATGAAAGGCTGTGCTAAGGCCTCTGATTGATGACTATGGAGAACAGCCACCCTCCAGACCTACATGGACAGACTACAACAGGTCAGGGAGTGGGATGTTAGTTCTGAAGTTTAAGAAATCTGAAACTGAAATGTTGGTCAATAAAACCTAAGAAATGTAGCACACTAATAAGCCTCTAGTCTGCATGATAGGTCAGAATACAGAATTAAATGGAAGCCAACAGAGCACCTGAAATACCAGTACAGTCATAGCAAATGTTTACAGTTGTCAGGTGTGCCCCCCCAAAAAAATCCTATGTAGAAATGTAGTAACATGTACATGCATGTATAAGAACAGTGGAGCACAGATTATCTGTGCTGGCCAAAGTAGCAGGATAGATTGTTGCATGTGTACAATATGTAGGGCTCTGTGTGTTAGGTTGTTCTGTGTCGCATATTGTGTGAAAGTGGTCAGCATGTAGGCATGGAGGGTTGGGTCCCAGTGGCCACTGGCCAGTACTGTTGATGACAGGGCCAAGTTCTCACAACTGCAGTGCCAAACACAATGCATCCCAGCAGGACATAATCCAGCAGTAATCCATACTAATTGTTTGGATGTAATATCTGTCACCATCTGAAAGATGGGCATGGCATGAATGTGGGCCTAGACATACAATCAGTACACAAGTGGAAGTACCCTAGACAGAGAGTGTATAAAATGTTACTGTCAAATGGACACACCTTTGGAATTGCACATACAGATTAGCAGCACATTAGTTGGCTGTGTAGTATGGAATACTGATGTAGTCTGGCTAAACACTGGCAGACCACAAAAGGCACAGGTAGGAAGTACTGAGAAACTGCTAATATGTCTACACAAGCCAGCATAAGTGGAATGCCCCACATATGTCTGTGAGTCAGCTGCAAGTAGCTTCCATAGCACACATGCATCCAGCTCACCCCACCATCAGCCATAGGTACCTCACAGGTCATATCCCTGCTGTTGGGAATGAGTACAATATGACCCCCATCTCTGTATGGGAATAGCCACAGAATATCAGCATGCTGAAGAGATGTCCCATGCAGGTGTGTCCCTAGCTGTAAGCAGCACCCTGCCAGCATCCACACCAATAGATTAATAAGGATAGAAAGTATTGACATTAACACCTTGCACACTTACCCTGTCACCCCTTGGGAATACAGTGGCTTGCAGTCTGGGACTGTAGGAGTGACACAATGCAATGGCCTGCTACAGATGGCCTGCATCACTACCAAATGCCCTACAGTCCTCTGTCAAAGGCCTGTGTCTCACCCATACGGCTAATGCCTGTTATCTCATGAACTCCAAAATAACAACATAACATAGTCCACAGAACACAAATGCAAGGCCATGTCAGCAAATCCCAGTAGCATGTTAAGCATGTCCTACTGCATGAACTGTGGACCAACCCCTAAATACTGCTAAGATGAAGTGATAACTATAGGGATACTTATCAGACATTGTTTGCATAATGTTCAGAAGAGGATAGAATAATGGGGGGGGGTAGAAGCACGGATGCTATGGAGTGTGTGAAGTCTGAAACTCAGATGTGTGCACATACTATCCCTGCCTGTAAACACAGGAATTGGGTGGCTACAAACTTGCTTTTAAACCACAAGATGAAGGGGGTAATGACCAGAAATATGAGCCCTGCCTCTGGGCAACCTGTGTGAAACTGTACAGCTGTGAGGTATGGCCACAGCAGGATATGGCCATACTGTCATATTGATAGATGTAAAAGCATGGGATTCTCAGCCACCACAGTACCAAGGTGCTGAACCATTTACACAGATCCATCAGCAAGTGTCTCCAGCTCCTCTGCCAGAATGGCATGATTGTGCAAGAATATGTAGGCTGCAGACCACAATACTGGATACAGCATCATTCACTTGTGTTCCCCAGGAAATTACTGCAAGCAAATATGTATACCTGTCAGTAGTTGATGACATAAAACATCACAGTGTAAACCAGTGCATGTGTCTGAATATCTCTGCTAACACCAAAATCATGTAGCAGAAGCAGCACAGATGCAATTAGTTACAGTATCCCACTATCCTTTGGCCATTGTGACCCTGTATTGTCAACTGATCTACAGATATCCTGCAGAAACAGATTGCTAGCTGTAGGTGTAAAATACAAATGCCTGCACTGGAGTACAACCTACCTGGAATGGATTCACACATTTAGTACAGAAAGTCATACTGGGTATGCTCCCACACTTACAGAAATGAAGCCCATGTCTGGCAACAACAGTGGACTACACATATTTGTCAGTCACAGTGCACACACTCCATATTGCCACCTGTCATGCTTTGCACACACATCAGATAGGAATACACACATATATCTTGGACATTATAGTAGGCCAACCATACACATACATAGATGTGTGGAAGAGAGTAACAGACAGTGACAAGGAGTTTCCCATCATGAGGCCTGTCCCACCCAGCACATATCCAGTTGGCCAGTACCAAATGAAGTGCAAATGTCTATCACTGTAGACATTTGCTTCTGGTAGCCCTCAGCACTATACTGTCTGTGGTGCTTGTGATAACTGTACAAGTCATTATTCATCTAGCAGTTATATACATGTTCGTGTCAAATGTAAACCTGTGTTTGACTGAGTGTTGTGTGTGTGCTTCCAGATGAATGGTTTATGGCCCATTCACACACACTGCACTCCCCATTGCCAATACGTTGTCAAGCTTGCTGATGTTATTGACCTTGAAATACACCTTTGGAGAAGGTCTAGCCCTATGAGCTCCATGGCGTGTGCTATAACAGTGCAATCTACTAGTTAGGTAGGAGTTTTAACCCTATACATGGCAATTGTGAGACTGTGTGTGTGTGTGTGTGTGTGTGTGTGTGTGTGTGTGTGTGTGTGTGTGTGTGTGTGTGTGTGTGTGTGTGTGTGTGTCTGTGTGTGCGTAGGGATCAATGCTTTTGAGGCCAGTCACAGTCACTACACTCTCCATTGCCCTACTTTGGTAAGCCTGCTGATGTCATTCACCTTGAAATACACCTTTGGGGAAGGACTAGCTCTATAAGTAGCATGGTGCATGCTATAACTGTGTAATGCTAAATCAAATGCTAAGGTGTGATGTCCTAGTTAGGTAGGAATTCTAATCCCATATATAACAACTGTGAGACTCTGTGTGTGTGAAAGGATCAATGCTTTTGAGGCCAGTTATAGTCACTACACTTTCCATTGCCCTACTTTGGCAAGCTTGATGATGTCATTCACCTTGAAATACACCTTTGGGGAAAGAATAGCCCTGTAAGCTCTGTGGTGGCTGTGATAATTGCAGTACACTGTATTTACAATATATAACTATTTAGGGGATTGAATCTCAGTACTGTCAAGTGTGTGTGTTTGTCATCAGTATCCTGTGTGGTGGTAGCTGTGACTGTGTAGTAACAGGACTCATTGGGGGGTGGGTTTTGTAAATTTCTTATATTGAGGACTTGCTTTATGTCACAATGTCCACCTTACAAAGGACAACAGATGTCAAACAGCAGAGAGGTTGGTGTAGGCAAGCCATACCCTAGATGTGGCATTATGGATTGGGGAACAATATAAGCAACCATTGTATAACCCAGACAACACTCTACACCCATGTGTCATACACAAACACACTTGGCTAGGCAACAGCTACTATGTTGGTAGTTCCCTGCATATTGCCCACAGATAGTAACCACGGTGTGATTGCAGTGGACTACAGAGGATATGGCACCCTGTTCCATCCCTACAATAGGGAAATAATTGCTTACAGTGGTCCTTTGCTATGTTCCCCACTGGACGCCTGCAACAACTGTAGAGTCAGCAAATGTAACCCACAAAGGAAATACCATGCCTTATACACATGCCCTGTATGGACAGATGCCACTAACATCAGTGAATACCTGTATCATGCTGTCAATGTCAGTTCAGGATCAACCTCAGTTCCATAGCCAGTTCTCACCACATCAGATGATAACAATATGTCCACACAACATGCCCCAGATACCCCAGGTACACTTCCACATGTCACAGAACATGCATGTGGGACATGTGCACAATCCAGACACCATCCATGTTATGGAATATAGAACACATACATGGCAAGCATTGCACAGCACTGGCCACCCACAATAGTAACCCAGATTAGTGGATGGTGAAAACAATACTCACCTGTGTGGGCCAATCCAGGGACTACACCCCTGAGCCACAATGCAGACCATTGTCATATGGCCTGATGCCAATGTATATCCTTTGCCTAGCTTTGTACAGGCTCATGGCACAGTCAACTACTGCATACCTGTGAAGCAATGAACCCATGCATGTCAGTACTGGCAAATCTGTGTCTGCATGTGGAGATTAATGATTTGGAAGCCATTCACACTCACTACACTTCACATTGCCTTACTGTAGCTTGCCTTCTGATGTCAGTAACCTTGGCATACCCTTTGCCCATATATCAGCCTGATAACCTCTGTGGTGCATGTGACACCTGTGTAATACTGTGGTGTAGAAAACTAGTTAGTTAGGAATTCTAATCCTGACCGTGCCAACTGTGATAATGTTTGTGAGTCCCTGAGAGAGTGTGGTTGTGTCTTCCTTGTCACCTGCTTTTGTGGAAAGGCACATATACTACATTTACCTTATCCCTCCTTTATCACTGTTGCTGATGTCACTCACCTTCAAAGATACTTTTGGACAGCTCTCCAACATGTATGCTCTGTGGCACATGCAGTAACTGCATAAAAATATAAGTGCAATATGTAGTCAGGCAGGGGTTTGAAACCATGTACTGTTAAGTGTGTGACGCAAGCATGCTTAGCTCTTATTTTCCTACACCCTTCCTTTCTTACTTTGTCTCTCTCACTCCCTCTCTGGTGGATGTGGAAAATTACAACTGCTTTGGTTAGGCAGCAGCTTGTGTTTTGTAAGTGATGCTCATGATCAGCTGATGGCCTGTGCATGAATTGCTGTCACCCCTAACTGATTGCATGTGGAACAGCTGGGATATCATTTCCATAGCCAATTGCATGGAAACACACTTCATGTGGGTGTTGGCCTTTTTCCTTCACTGTGAGCAGGACTTCATGTGAGTGTTTGACAAATAGCATCACAGAGGGTAGTTGGATATACCTCTTTTACAATATACACTGTGGAGACAGGCCAACAAACAGGAGAGGGATGTGCCAGACATGACTACAGAATGTAAGTCTTGCTCTTCTACATTTGAAGTAATGTTGGTTTAACAGGGTTTGTGTGGATATGGCTGGTCTACATGATTTAATATCTGTCATCACAATGTTATGTGAATGAGGAAACCCTCACCTGTAGGGCTATCTGCCGACTGGCCAGTGTTTGGAGTCTTACGTGTGTTGTGTTACTCACACATATCCTATCGTTAGAAATGCAGTAGCATACTCTGAGGATTGCAGTCAGTACATGGTGACAGCCATGTGAGTTACTTACTTCATATCCCTCAGAAGACATATGTCATCTCAAACCCAGTTACACTAGTAAATATATGAGTTTATCACAGCAATATGTGAATACTGACCCTGTATTTGTGCCTCCAGCCACAACTCTGTCAACCTTGGTATATATGTCATGCAGTAAGAGGTGCATATGTTCAGTACATCTTTATTTATTGACATCATACCTGATAAGAAGCCAGTGAAATATCAGACTGCTAGACATGTTATGTATAGTAGGGCTTATATTTGAGGACAAGACCTGGACATTTTGTTGCAGTCTGTACAACTGTAAGGTCTGTGTATTTATGGTGATTGTCGACAGAGTGTGTATTGTGAATATGTACATTGGCCTGTGTACAGACTGTGGTAGATGTCATTGTTCTTGGTCCTGTTCTATTTGATGTTCCATGCTGCTCCAGTGCATGGTACCCTATTTGCGTACATGTTTGTAGTGTGACCTCTGAGTTGATATATATAGTTAGGGGGTGTAGGGGGCACACATATTTTTGTTTAAAAGCATGAAAATACAAGAAAAACTACACATTTTAAATGAAAATAGGTGGGGGGCTTCGCCCCCACAACCCTCCTAACTATATATATCAACTCCAGGGTCGAATAACATTGGGGATGGAGGGCAAATCCCTGTTAAGTGCCTTGAATGCTGTTTGTCGACCAAATGAATGTCGATCGAATGGTCTGTCGATCTTCTGATGTAAACCCATATATATATATATATATATATATATATGTTTACATATATATATTATATATATGTATATATATATATATATATATATATATATATATATATATATATATACATATATGATATACATACATATGTGTGTGTATGTATATATGTATATATATATATATATATATATATATATATATATATATATATATATACACGTGATTCAACACTAATATCACTAAAAAGTACTACACAATTGTGGAAGTCATAGCAGTTGTTCAATACTATTCAGTATGTGTACTGACAGATATATTGGAAAAAACATCAGCTGGTTTCACAGCTGTGATGGTTTAGTATTTAACTGCTGTGACTATAGTATACAGGGACCTGGATTCCAGACCTGCAATTGCTGTTTATTTTGTTGCTGGGCAGAGCAAGGGCTGTTGGATACAGAGTGGTTCAGGCAGCTTTAAGTGGGTTTGCATGGGCTTCTGAGGCGGTAAGTGCTACTGATGTACGGTTAAACAAAAAGGCGCTTTCCACCATGTAGGGTTCGCTTACCAGTGTGCAAATCTGCTTAGCATTTATATTGCAGCAATGCTGAAACCTGCTAAGCATGGTTCAGCCCTGGTAACCAGTGCTTATATTCTGGTCTGATAAAATAGCAAGGTAATGACATATTTTATAAAGGTGACTCAAAAGGTGACACAATAAAGCCCAACACAATGCTGTGTGTTTGGTTACCCATTAAAATTGTTTGGAGTGGATTTCAGCCATCAATTGGGCTTTATTGTGTCACCTTTTGAGTCACACTTTCGTTGTTTAGTCATGTTTTAGGTGACCCTGTGGACTTTTTCCTATCTTTAATAAGTGTATTTAATTCCATGTACATAACATGCGTCTATTTGCTTTCATTACAGTAGCATGGTGTGTGAGTCTACTGTTTGGCATACCTGGGTATATATGGCTTGTACAACACTCTTTTCCATTTGAATGTGTTTCATACATGGGTAGTATCCCAGGTTATATGCAGTCACACTGGCATGTAGTGTATCATTACGTTACTACTGTTGACAGTGCATTCCCAAGTAAGAGTAGGTTGCAGATTGTAGTACTGGAACCAAGCTCCCCTGCATGAAAAGATGGACTCTGAGTCCTTACTATCATGTTCGTGGTGTGTGAGCTGTGTGTCATTAAGCATTTGCTACTGGATATTGATCTGACATGTGGATAATAACTGTAGACTACTGTGCTTATATGACATGTCATTGAGGGCTGCTGTTATGTAGTAATGGCATACCTATCAGTGTCAGATGTCTATCTATCAACACAGTCATCCTACTCCGTAACCAGTTGGCTAGCTGATGTCTGTCCTCTGTACAGATGTGCAGAAGTCGGAACTCCATCTTGGCTGATTACAGGCAACCTATGCTTGAATGACACTGACATGTCTACCCAGCTGTGTTATGAATGCCACAGTTAGAAATCCACACCCTGTACGCACCACATGCCATGGATACTTCAACAACACTACCACAGTCAACAAAACATGCTTGGGTACAGGTTTCCAAGTCAGACACTGACCATGTTATGTAATACATGTTGCATACATGTCAACTGGAGCACCTCACTGGCCCTCTGCAAGAGGCAACCAGATGATTGGATGTTGCAGGTTACTCTCACCCTGAGGATCACCCCTGTGCTATCTGTTGATAGATGGCCTACTGTCACATGGTAGGTGGCATGGTACCACTGTACACACATCCCCTACACTTCCCATCTCTCCATGTACAATAGCCTGGTACACACCTATGAACACCTGCACCGATGGACCCCAGTACTAACAAATGTGTACGTGTGCATTACTGAGAATAATAGTGTCTGTGTGTTTGTAGAACTGTAGCTATTAACACCCTGAGACCCTTCACACCCACCGCACCCACTATTGCCATAGTTAGATATGGCTACTGCTGTACTGGACATTACATGTACTTTGTTACCCTTTTCACCCTAAGGGCTACAAAGGGCTTGCAGTACCCTCACAACACTGTTGTACAAATGGGTTGATAGGCATGGGATACCACTGAGCTCTGGCAAATGTGTGTATGTGTGCAAGTGTGTATATTTGTAGGATACAGCATTCTGAGGCCACATTGTTCTAATACAATATGCCTTGCCACACAGTATTAGGGATAGTGATGCTGCTGACCATAGGAGAGCCATGACAATGCATCACCCTACTATCCTTGTGGCATGTGCATTAGATGCATATCCCTGTAGTAGCATTCTTGTGATAGACAAGGGGTTGTATAGCAGTCCTGATCAATGTGTGACGGTGGGTATGTCAGAGTATTATCATGGGTTTCAGTGCATACAATATCCACTGTGGGGTGTGGGTGCTGGGTATACTGTCTTTACACCACGGTACCCCAGTACATGTCCCATGTTCCACTGTATGGGGACCACTGTCACCATCAACCATACAGGTAACTGATAACACTATGCAGCCCAGTTATGCATGTGCTGTGCGCAACTTATCTGTAACAGAATAGACCCACTGACAAGGTAGTTAGCACTGATACACTCAGGTCTCTCAGATTTGTGTTTCACTGTTATGTGTTTGTCAATGTCTATATGACAATATGTCACACTATGTATTGTCCATAAACAACCAGTACATCTCCCATTACCATACTGTGCAGGGCCTGGGGATGTTCTTCACGTAACATGTAACCTGGAACACACCTCATGCTAAAAGCTGTGTGGTGTATGCAATTAAGGCCACCCACATCAGTAGCACTAAATACCTAGGTAGGGGTTCTAGTCCCAGTGTTGCCAAGTAAGAGTGTGTGTGTATGTGAAGGACTCTACTTCCATTTGCAGAATATACATGTCCCAGGAGGTCATCTGTCTGAGAACTGCCTGGCAAATGCTAACATTTCACAGGTATCATCCTGTGGAAATACATTCCATCACAACTAGTGGTAGATGTGTAAATGCCCTCTTCCCCACTGTATAGGTGTATAGTTATACTAGGGTTGGTATATATAGCTGGGTGTGGCTCTTGTGGACACAGCCACCATCATTGCAGTTACTGTTGAGTGTATTCCCCTGCTTAGCTGGCTGTAATAGTGTACAGTTCATGTTAGCAGATTAAGTAGTTGTCAATCACACTATCTGCAGTTTTACAGCACCTCACACCCTCCAAAGGGTACAGCTGTGCCACCCACACAAGCATACCTATGTTTACCGAGTTGAAGATTGCACTACATTGTGGAAGGGGACATATACCCTGCCAGTACCATCATCAATGACATTAAACTAACTGTCTGCTTATTTCTCAATGAGGTGTTGTGCCTATTCTGTCTTGGTGGAATTACATAGGCTAAAATGGGTTCCTTGCACAGGTACATACATCCATGTGTACAGCATTCTTTGTGTATTGCATCAACACCAACAACTCTGTGTGTGTTATACACAAACATGTAGTGTGCACCACCCAGTACACTTACCACTGTCCACTGTAGAAGGACTGCTGACATTATCCACCATTCACTCACCTGTATACCCCCCCCAGACCTATCAGCCATGTGGCACATGCAGTAACTGTTATACAGACCTGTGACATGTGTTCACCTGTACCTAGGATATGGCACAGCCAAGGTGTCACAACAGTGCCATCCCCCTTGTAGGATACAACAGCAGACCATCATCCTGCTAACACATGGACACCTACAACACAAACGGAATACATTATCGAGACCACAATCACTCAGTGTTAATAACAGCTGTAATGCACCATGGCTGAACAGCTACACTTCCTGACATGTAAGCATTAAACATTACTGCTGACATGTTACACAGCATTACATTGGTACACCAGAGTACAGTCACCCTGTGCATCAGAACCATATTAGCCTGTCCCCTGCATTGATATTATGGATGACAGCGATGTGGCACAGGTATCATCATATGCAAAGGGTGTGTTGTTGGTTTGTCAGAGACCTAGGCTGAGCCATACATTTGACATCATATGTGTGTGTGAGTGGGTTTAATTATTAATTGTGCTGTTGTGATGTGGTGTGTGTAGGTATGCGGTTGCCCTAGCTGTGTTGGTAATGTGTGTGTGTGTGTGTGTGTGTGTGTGTGTGTGTGTGTGTGTGTGTGTGTATGCATGCACATAGTTCTTCAATTTGGCTGTCCTATACAGGGGTTTGATGGACAGCTGCATACCATACCTGGCAGGGTGTGCAGTTCACCGTCTCCAGCCATGGACTCGAGAACTGTGCCTACCAGGGGTTCCATGGGCACCACCAGGTAAAAGCCACAATATGGTACTCTCCCCTGATGACGACATATGTCTGCTGGATCCAGGTCCCTCTTGGGACTAGCTAGGGCCATGTGTATGTGGCCTGCTGTGTTGTGGTGTGGATAGCGCCCCCTGCAGTGCTGGGGCTGGTACTGCCACTACAGGAGCGGCTCTGATTTCTGGCATGTCCACGTCAAACTCCAGCTGTTGATGTTGCTGGCCTATGTCCATGTGTCCATCGCACTACACCCACCATATGTTCGAGCACAGACATTCCACGGTTGAGAATTCCCACCATCTGACCCAACCGTCTATCCATAACCTCTGCAAAATAATGGTGGGCACCTGCAAGATCACGGATGCTGTCAATAACAGCTGAATGACTAGCCCTCTGCAGCCTCAGACCCTGCCTGGTGTACTGTTCCATATGTGCCTGTGCCTCCATGATGGCCTGAAACATGCATCTGGTGTCACCAGATGTGGCACCTCTTCCAGGAGCATGATGGCCAGAAGCCCTCCTATGAGCGCCCCTGTACATCTGCCTATGTGGTATCCCACCAGACATCTGGCTATGGCTGCTGTGTCCAGACTCACATGCCATAGATACTACACTGTCCTGTTCCATGCCACCAACCACCAACTGTCCCTCAGCTATGGCCACTGGTGATGGGGTATGTATAAGCAATGTGACTGTGTGCGGGGATGGGGTGGATAACAGTGGGATGTCAAACAATGGTGCAGCTTCAGCCCCTGACAACCCCGCCTGTGCTTCAACACACCTATCACCATTATTAGTGTTTGTATAGACACCAACATCAGATTGCCTACAGGAGGGACCCTGCCCCACCTCACCACTTGTGAGGGGAAAAGAAGAAACGCACTTTAAGACCTGTACATCATTGCTTAACAGTACACACACACATACACACACACACACACACACACACACACACACACACACACACACACACACACACACACACACACTCTAACATTCCACCATACTACTTATCTGTCCCTGAGTTTACAGAATGTCCCTAGTTTTTTTCTCATATTTTCCCATTCTTGCATCCGTCTTGAATAATTACAGTCAATAATATCAATCATTAGTGTATCATTCTTCTAATTGCTCAGAAAATGATCACAAAGCATGCCCTGTTATTCCATTAACTCTTACTTGATTGGAGTAATTTTTTCAAAGACTCGCTGATGTCATCAAGTGTTCACCCTGGTTTTGTCCAAAAGTCTTGAGCATGGCCCCCATATGTTATGGATTACTACAATCAGTCAATAATGTCACACACTGGAGTTTCATACTTAACTATTGTTTAGTAGATGTAAGATCTGTTGTTCTATTAACTTTTTATGTGGACTAGAGTAATATTTGGAAACACTGTCTTGTGTTGTCTAGTAATTCCCCGATGCATCTTTTGTGCTGCATACTTGGGTATTCTTTCACTTTTCTGCTGATTACAATTAAAACATATCTCTCATATCTAGTTTTCCCTCCCAATGCATCTGTCATGCTGCAGACTTTATTATTCTATCAGCTTTCCTGTGATTACCTTTAAGAAAAGTATTCCTGGTGTCTAATGTGTCTGTCTATTTCCATCTACTGCATGATTTCTAAGGAAAGTTGAGAGGTATGAACAACCCCATCTCACACATGAGCATACATGGACACACACACACACACGCACACACGCACACACACACACACACACACACACACACACACACACACACACACACACACACACACACACACACACACAGAAACACAATTTCTACATACATCAACCCCCCTCCACTCCATCAGATAGCACTTACAGACAAATTCACCTTCCCCCCACACACAGACTTACAGGTGAGGTTGCACAAAGATATTACACACAGACCTCTCATTACCCAACTGTCAACATGCATAACATATGGCACTCAACAGCATGCAGTGCAGCTATAGTCAATCCCTGTTACCAACATTATACATCTCTGTGATGCATGGGTTGTGTTAGTAGGTGATGCCCCTTCCCCTGGAACACACTGCACCATGTACACAGTATTGCTGTGCACCTGTTCGGCACCCTGGCATGTACTGTGCACCATAACTCACAGGTGTACACACCATTGCTGAATGTGTATATGTGTGTCAGTTATGTTTTCTCTGCTGCACACAGCCCCTATGTGTTTGTCTGACACATACCTTGGATGATATGTGGACATATGTCATTTGTGAATGCCTGATGTCTGATCTCATCAGCAGCAGTCCATGTATGGCCAATAAAATGCAATTACACTTACAACCTTCAAACCTTACTTTGGCTATGTGGAGTGTACACACCCTTACTGATGTGGCACCTTCTTCCCTGATATGCCATGGTGCCACATTACTGCATATGTTAACATTACACAAACCTGATATGTGAAATATGACCTGTGTAATCAAACAAATGTGTTAGTTGTGGAGATGCTTTCTGAGATGCATACAATTTGTGGGTGCATATGTGTGCACACCTTTATCGTGATGGTTTGTTGCACCAACTGTTGTGTACTACAGCAGTCACTATTCCTGGAAGGGGTATACTAGCATGGGCCATCTGCATTTGCTAGTATTTGGTCACTCTGCCCTACAAATGTCCCCCAACTCTGCATGATTGCAAGGCCAACTCATGTGCACAGCCTTTGGAGGTCACACAGTGCTGTCACTATTGCTGTGGAGTCAGGGTTATGTCTGCCACAATTCATGACCTTGACTGTATGCAGATACAGACATTCTTAGTGAACTTTGGATCTCTGCTTCATTGCACTGTTGTGTTTCAGGTTACACCCCTTACCCATCCTCAGCCTTTTTGCACATGCTTGACAACTATGGCCTACACATGTTTGTCATTTTGCAGTGTCCCAAACTCTGAACACCATGTGTACTGGCCTAGTCCATCCTAATGAATGACAAACATACATGTGTACACTGGCAAGAGCAAGGTACATATGATGATGTTGTCATGTGTCGTCATCTGTCTTGGATGGCCATCTGTTTATTTTCTACATTAATCCTGTCCCATACATCCTCACCACATACATGACTGTACTGTTTGGCATGGTATATGCAATGGTGAGATAAGGCTACATGTCCAACTCCTGGGTGCTACCTGTTGGGCATGGGATCCATTCCATGGTTTGTAAGATGTGTGCAAGCCTCGGCTGCCTCTGTTGCAGGTAAGTGGGCACATTTGATGGCCAAACATCTTTGACTGCAGACAATTACTTGGTGTGACATTGAGGACCTGTACTTGCTGGAAAGGTCCATACTCATGAAGAGTGCATGCTGTCAGTACCTCAAAAGCTGCTTCCACAACATGTTATTTGGAGTGTATGCACACATATGCTTCCAGTGTTTGTGAAGATATGTATTCCCCATATTTGTTGTCCTAACATAGGATTCCATATTACACATTCACTGCTCATGTTAGGACCACATTACAGGTTGTAAGGGTTGTGGAATGCTGTATTGTGATATGCCATTGTGTAGATCTGTAACAGTTGCCATTGTAATAGTGGTATATACACTGTTGTAGCACTGTATGAGGGTGATGTTTCAGACATGTCCCTACTGTAGGCCATTTATCCCACTATTATGTTCATCTCCATGCACACATCTTGCAATGACAGGTTGTTAGTTATATTGCAGGACTCTTACATACCCTTCAGATACACCACCATTGTGACTACTGTGATGCAGTGCAGTTAACAGCAACAATAAGTGAACATGTACAGTATGCATTATGGGTAGGTGTGTTAAATGTGTGCATGGAATATGCCACGGCCATAACATGGCTGGTGTATTGACAAACCTGAACAAACACCATACTTACCAGCTACAGGCTGCTGCCCCTGATATATACCAGAGGAACCTACATAGTCTTGTGAGAGGTGTGATGTCAGTAGCCACACCTGTGTCAATGGTACAGGATGGGACCAGCATTACAGTACATGAACAGTACAAACCCACAATACTACAGATTATGCACATCTGTTTATTACTACAAAGCAGCAACAGACTATATATATTTCAACTCACATATGCATGATTAAACTCTAAAGATGCAGATGGATATGCAGTAGTGGTCTACTGATGTGCCCTGTGGCCTTACCTACATGCTCCTCATCCATTGTGTGGGTAGCACTCACCTTCACAATGCTCTCCGCTGGATCTTGTGTTTGCAGGTGGGCAGGTGCCCCGAGGCTGGCGAGGAGCTCCTCAGCATGTGTCGGGGGGCTGGATGGCATGTCCCTCCCCATGGCAAGCTGGTCCCTCCTAACCACAACAGCACATCAAAGGGCATGGTGGAGTAGATCAGTACATCAATGTCGGACATGCTCATAACTGTGGTTATGCAGGCCGACATAATTTACCCTGTGGACAAGATTGTTCCACAGGGTGGCACTCTCCTGCAGATTATGGGCTGTACGTACAAACAGGGTGTGGTGGTGCTGCACCAGGTATTGAATGATGATGTCATTCTCTTGGGGTGTGTACATTGGTAACCTCTCCTGAAACATGGTGCCTGAAAGACATAAAGAGGAAAATAGGTCTGAGGACCTCATACTGCAAGGATATAATAGTTGTTAATACACATCTCTGTCTCTCCCCCACCATATCTGCAGCAACAATCTGATCACACAACTCAACGGGTATGTTTACAGCAGATCTACTGTTGGGACATATATCGTATTGTACAACAATTTGTGCAATGTGTTTTTAGTCATGTTCCATGTTGAAACATTATCATTGGTGCCCTGTAACAAACAATGTCACCTGCATGCCATTGTAAGGGCCACTATGGTTCCATATATGCATGTGTTCTGTTTGCTATGTGACTGCTGCAAATCTGGTGTTTTGTGTTAATTGGAATATCAAAAAAGTGGACACGGTTGCAATAGAGGCTGTCTTCCCCAATATCAAAGCACCTCCAATAACTCCTCCAAAATCTGTGCTGTTCAGTAGTAATTGGTAGCACAGAATCAATGAAAATAAAGGTACATATACCTGTACATACAAATGAATGGGGGTGACTTTGCTAAATTTTGTTACTATAAACCTTCCTGTTTAAAACACATATTTCACCATACCAGTATTTTATGTAAATCAATTCATACTAATAAACAATTCACTCCATTCATAAAAACCCTTATATATTTCCTTTTAATAAAATACTGATTCTTTTAGTTCATATATTCATACATGTACACGGGAATTCATGCATTCGTATTTAGCAAAGTCAGCCCCATTAATTTGTATGTACAGGTATATGTAACTTTATTTTCACTGATTCTGTGCTACCAATTACTAATTACTTGGTATTCTATTAGTTAATCAGTTTGAACTGTAGGTAGTATTTAAGGAGTAAATTAATCAAATTAATTGATTCTGAAGAGGTCTCCAGTGGGAGACGAAAGCGCTAAATCGCATTGTTGATTCTATCTTATTTATTTTATTTATTATCAAGTTACATGGTTTTTATTTAGTTATTCTTTCGGTGTACATCGGACTGTTGCTTAATAAAAGTTATTTTTAGATTATTATCGGTGGAAGCATTTTCGTATAAACAGTACAGATTTTGGAGGAGTTATTGGAGGTGCTGTGATATTGGGAAAGACAGCCTTTATTGCAACCATGTTCACTTTTTTGGTTCTTAGTGTTTGTGTTGAGTGCTTGTACTATTAATTGGAATATCAATACATGCTTTTAGACATAATCCTGGAATGTGTGGACTATTACTACCCACATATGTTCTATAACTGTGACACAATAACATGTTTGGGAAGACAGTTCCCAGCAGAACCACCTCTCCAACCTCATCTGGACATGTTACCAGGCCACATCACATATGGGAACCACCCTGGGACTTTATCATCTACTGGTCCTGCACTATTTTCAGGTGGAACCACCTCAGGGGATGGTGTTCACCCCCCTACAGGAGCACACAGAGAGGATCCTGTCACCCAATGTCAGGTCCAGGATCTGGTGCATAGGGAGCTCCACAGAAACTTGGGGGATGTGCTACACCACCTTGAGGCCCTCAGTACACAATCAAAGGGTCTGCATGTTCCCCCTGCTCAGCCCCCAGCCCAGGCACCTTCAGTGCCATGAAGATAAAGTTGTGGCTGCCCATGGGTGGGGACCTTGGTCTCTTAGTTTCCATATGTGGGCTCATGGGCTTCCACATTCCAAACACCACTCCCCATCCGAAGTGTTTACCTGCCACATGTGTCATATACCACCCTTGTATGCTGTCTTGTCTGTCTTCCAGCCCAACCTACCTTCCCAAATATACCTACTATCCTTCCCCAAAAACCAATCCCACCTTCACAAACAAGGGCAATGTGTTCCCAATATGGATTTCACACCAGACATAACTGTCCATTTTGCACCCGCTTACTACTGTGTGTATATCTATATATATATATATATATATATATATATATATATATATATATATATATATATATATATATATGTGTGTGTGTGTGTATAGATATGTGTTATGTTCTCTCACACATATCATGCAGCACTGTCATTCAACAGTAGGGGACATGTATTTACATATATCTATATATATATATATATATATATATACATATATATATATATGTAGACACACACACACACACACACACACACACACACGTATATATATATATAAATATATATAGATATTTATATATATATATATATATATATATATATATATATATATATATATATGTGTGTGTGGGTGTGTATGTGTGTAGATATATATTTTGAGTTATATATATATATATATATATATATATATATATATATATATATATGGGGTGCATTCAAATATCAGGTCCACACTTCCACACTCTCTAACTCTCCTTCCTTCACAGCTGTACTGTTCTGCCTTGCTACAACACAGACAGCTATCGCATGTGGCCACAGCCTAGTATTATGAGGGTATATATAGGGACAGATTGCAAGTAAGCCTATTACACACCTATGGAGTTTGTGTATGCCACATTACATGTTAACGTGACTGTCCTACAAGTGGTGGGCTCTGAAACACATGTGTCTATAAGGTATCCATACAACCACTCAGCAGGTACTCGTAATGACAGTTTATTGGGTTCTCAATAAAACCACACTCAAAACATGATAGTCCACAGATTAAGTGCTTTCGTCAGAATAACCAACTTCATCAGCATTCTGATGAAGTTGGTTATTCCAACAAAAGCACTTAATCTGTGGACTATCATGTTTTGAGTGTGGTTTTATTGAGAACCCAATAAACTGTCATTATGATTACCTGCTGAGTGGTTGTCTGGATACCTTACATTTGTTTTTCTTGGTTTGTGTTTCCTTTGGACAAAACACGTGTCTATCATAACAGCATTACTTCTGCCACCAGCTATTTGCCACACTAGTATACATGTCTTGCAGTACAGAACACACACTATGATGGCTTACATCTTGTCATTCAGTGCTGATTTACACAGTTGACAGGTATGGCCCATTGCACACAGGGACAGCCACTATTGTCCATAGCAGCTGTTTAGTAGGACACCATTACAACTGCTGATGGCACATATAAATCTTTCCACATAATTTATCCCATTATTATAGACCAAGTACTACATTCAATTACATGCATATATGTTTCACATACCTGTTTTAGGATTGTCATCTCTTCTGAATTCAGTTTTATGTGTCCCCGTAGTTATGTAGGGATGTTTGTAGGTTCAGTTGATGTAGATACCTTTTTTACTGTTTCTTTTTCTTTCTTTCTTTCTCTCTCTTTTTGTTTATATATATATATATATATATATATATATATATATATATATATATATATATATATATATATATATATATATATATATATATACATATAAATATATATATATATATATATATATATATATATATATATATATATATATATACATATATATATATATATATATATATATATATACACATATCTACATATATAAATACATTTCTTCTACTACTGAATGACTGTGCTGGACTGGATGTTATGTTTGCGAAAACATCAGATTTCTTTATGTCTGACATGGCTTAGTGGTAAATCACTGTGGCTATGGTGTGCAGGGTCCTGGCTTCAGGACTTGCAAAGGCTGATTATTTTGTTGCTGGGCAGAACAAGGGCTGCTGGATACAGAGTGATTAAGGCACTTTTAAGCAGTTGTAAGCTGGTTTGCACGGGTTTGTGTGATGGTAAGGAATGCTAACTTCTGGATAAATATTCTTACAGTCAAGTTAGCCTCTAAATTGCTTATCCTGTGTAGGCATTTCTTACCCCCGCACAAACAGGTTTAAACCCACATACTACTGCTTAAAGGTGATTAATCCCACTTACCCCCACACTAATTTAAAAAGAAAATAAACATGGGTCTTGGGAAAGTGGTAGATTTGGACACATTATACATTCTTTACACTATTTGCTGTATGGCATTGATTTATCATTCGTTACACTTTATAACTTTTAGTATCCCTGATTCGTGTGTAGATATACTGTATGGGGCACTTGTGTTTATCTGTGGATTTTACCACATTATTACAATGACACCTCACCTCTGCACTTAATGCAGTACTCCAGTTCACAAATATATGTTATTTATAAGTTATACAGCAAAAAAATGTTCATGAATTGGAATTTACTACAGTGAGGATCAAACCGGGAATGGTTATTCACAAAGTGAATGCTCTAACCACTACACATTTGCAGCACTGCTTTACTGAGTGTATCTTGCTATTTACCTTGTTGTGCCATTTAAGCTAGAGTATGCATAGCTAAGCAATGGGCAAAGCCACACAGCTAAGGTTAAATTTAATCAGTTTGATAAAAAATATATTTTTAGTGTTATTTTCTCTAAGAAGGGACAGGTTTCACTTATTGCTGTGGATTTCTGCATGCACATTTGACAGAAATCCTAGTATGTTTCTTGTGATTATTGTCATAGCTCTCTACCAATCTGGGACAAATCTCAACAGAATCAGGGACAGATCCAGAATAAATCAGGGATGATCAGGGACACTTTTCAAATATTAGTTCTATTAATTTGAGACATTACCAGAATTAGAGAATCAAAATGTGAATTAACATACATTTCCTGATGTGAAATAATTATTCAGGTCTTCATTTTTGTCATATTTATTAAGTATAATTCACCACCTTTTGTTCAAAAGGCATCATTGTTAACAGGGATTCAGAGAGACTAAGCTGAACTTTTGAGTCAACATCAGTGACATCCCTGAAAATCAGGGACAGTTGAGAGTTCTGAGTTGTATTATGAGCATTCTCATTCATTTTGATAGCTGAACAGCAATCCTTAAGTGCAGGGGGTGTATATATTGTGAGAGCTCTGCTCTCAGACACACCCTGTGCATTCATACATGCTCCATGTCCATTTAGGAGCAGAGGCAGCACACCTTCATAACTATGCATGGCTCACTGTCATGCTGCTCTTAAATGGTCATTTCCATGCAGGAATAAGTTACTGCTGCACGGAAGTTTACTGAATCCTGGGGATAGTGTCTATCCCAGAAGAAATGGAATGGATGGCTCCTACTCTTAAAAGAATAAAAGACACAAATCTTTGGACTGATACTAGAAAGAAGAAACATAAAAATGATTCCATGATAGCTGTACCA
Source organism: Protopterus annectens (assembly GCF_019279795.1). NCBI lineage: Eukaryota > Metazoa > Chordata > Ceratodontiformes > Protopteridae > Protopterus > Protopterus annectens. Next base: position 1,996,438,598 of record NC_056735.1, read on the forward strand.
AAAAAATAGCTCTTACAACTACATCTCTCAAAGTATCAACTGATATGGTCCATCACTTGTCATCTGTTTTTATTTATAAAAAAGGATGGTTTCTTGAACAACTGAGGAACAGTAATGATTTATTCAGAATGTGCAAAGAGTCCAGTAATTCTTCACAAACAAAGGTAGGTCAAGATGGGTTACTATTTACATTATATATAAGCCAAACAAATCAACATATAATATAAACATATACGTTTCTGTTCCCCTTCTTGAATTCAATGAATACTTATCTTTTTCATTTTCCATTGTTTTTACTTCTAATGATTTAAGTAATTAATTAACTAATTCAACAAAGTGCCATTCATCAGAGTTCAGACTCAAATATAACAAATTAACATCATATATAATATCAGTAACAGTAGAGTGTTTTGAAAAAAATGCTGTCATGGAGACTAATGCCTTCTTCTGTTAAAGTATGATTTAGAAATGTCATGTATATCCTGGTTGAATAACAGTAGCAAGCTCTTAGTACACGTGTCATCATTATTCTGTCTAAATATAGCTAATATCAATTATGGCAGGTATCACAGCTACTAGTGCTGTTTGATCAATCCTGATATGGTATGTGTGGCTGCAGCTGTGTCTGTCAGCTAGTACAAATGTCATTATTATGCTGTCTAAACATAGTTAATATCAATTATGGCAGGTATCATAGCATTGAGTGATGTTTGATTAAGCCTGACATGGCGTGTGTGGATGCAGCTGTGTCTGGCAGCTGTTGTATGTTGACGTTTTCATCTCTGTGAATCTGTGGTTTGCAGCCTGTGATTAAGGTTTACTGATGCTTGTGTATTAGTAAGAGGCATTTGGTGTTTTAGCCTGGATTGAGGGGAAGAGGGTGGATATAATTGTGATTTTGGATATTTTGGCCGATAATAGTTTGTTTATACATCTGCTGAGTGAGAGGTGGGAAGGCTTGAAGAATGTGCTATCTCTTGTTGTGGTAGCTTGTTGGGAGTTTTTTTTTTTTTTTTATCTGTTTGCACTCTGATCTTTTCTTGGCTGCTGCCTCACTGAAAGGGTGGGAATTTAGGCATGAAGTTGCAGTGAAGTGAAGCTTTGCTTCAGGCGCATCACGAGCCTCTGGAATGCAGTACACAGACACACTAACAGAAACAGATGCTCCCAGGTTGCTATGGTAATGGAGACGATAATGATTAATGGCCCTGAGGACCCTCTGAGATGATTCCTGGCAATGTTTTTGGTTTTAAAAAATATGTATGTATATAATAAAAGGGCTGTTTTAAACCATATGTACACATATTGATGGTCTCCCAATACTTCATTTAGCTCAGTAAGTTGATGCTTGATAAAAAAAATAAAATAAAAAAAATAAGCGGAATTTTATATTTAAAATGTATTTTCGTCCAACACATTAAAGACTTACATAACAGTGGAATTCTGAGGTATTATGAAAGACTAAGAGCACTTGGTCTTGTGCAGAAAGCTTTGCAGTGGTCTGGGAGGTGAAGACGTGTTGGGAATATGGGGATAACTGATTCTAATGGTGTTTGGGATTGCCGGGTAGTGCTTGAGAGTCATCAGATTTCCTTTATGGAAATATCTGTGGGAATGGAAGGTGCATTGAGTGGTTCACTGGCAGAGTGGCCACTGCATGGAACAGGCTGATAAAATAGAACAGGACAAATATTGGTTTGGATATTTTAAGAACAGCCTTGAAACACACCACATGAACTAGTGAATGGTATTCTGGCAAAACTGGATGGGTATTGTTGCCCATGCTTGAAGTACTGATATGTGTGTATGCAAAGATGGAGATATACTTATAACAAATAAAAAACTAGAAGGGTCTCATAATTTAAAGTCTATGGACTGCATAAACATGCTTGGAAGGAGCTAATAATAAGAATAAGCATTACAGCTTGTGGTCTCTCAAATAACTAAACAACAGCCAAAAAAAAAAAAAACAATAGTTATGTAATGTATGATTTTATTAAATCTAGACATAAAATATATAATCGTCATATAAGATGAAGCCGTCTACTGAATTTAAATATTAAAGAGAGGATTTAATAACATGGGCTTGTGTATAACACTACTGTCTTAACTTGTCATAAATGATATACACTACATTTAACATCAAGGGGAAGCATGATGATTTTCTTATATAAGTAAATATGCATAACAAGTCATGTAATTCCTTTAACTTGAATTGTAGTTTTTGTAGCCCATCTTGATGATATATAATACTTAAGAGGTTACCAAGGTAACTAATGTTTATACATGACATCAAACTGACAAAGTTGTTCAAGAGAAACAATAGAAGCCTGAACTTGAAATGTCACAGAATGTAACAATCATATTCTGAACAAGTAGTATTAAATTGACAATAGACACTCAGTTTAATAACATGGCCTTGTCTATAATAACACTAGTGTTTTAACTTGTCATAAATGACATACACTATATTGAACATCAAGGGGGAGCATGATGATTTTCTCATATAAGTTAATGTGCATAACAAGTCATATAATTCCTTTAACTTGAATTGTGGTTTTGTAACCCATTTTGACCATACATAATACTTAAGCTGTTACCAAGGTAATTGGTGTTTTATATATGACATCAAACTGACAAAGTTGTTAAAGGAAAACAATAGAAGCCTGAACTGGGAATGGCACAGAATGTAATAATCATATTCTGAGCAAGTAGTATTAAATTGAAAATAATCACGCAGTTTATCCTTTGCTGATTATACAAAATAGATTGTTGCCATTTAAATCTAAAAACTTTCAGTATATGCCATAACATAGCAATTTATGAATATGGAAAGGGAACTTATAATCATTAATCACAATAAGTGAATTTGTTATTTTTAACCTATAATTTCACTCATTTTATAATAAGAAATGACAGATATGAAAATCCTTATGTGTAGGAAATGGGGGGAAGAGGGATGCACTGATAATTAAAATGCACTAACTTTCATCAATGTTCACATAAAACAAACTTGATGCTTTAAGTAGGTCAGCAACAAAGTGATTACTTAAATACTGGCAAACAATGAAATATAACTTCTGATATATCCAGTAAAATATGTTGTACTATAAACATTAAGTATAAATATTATTCTATTTATTTTAAGGAATACGTTTTTAAAGACTTCATCAGTAAGGGTAAATATGTTAAATAACTGTGTGCTATAATCTTTTACTGAGGTTTTATATATGACACATCTTACTTTACTATGATTGAATTGCTGTCATCTATCTTTCATGTAAATATTAATTGCTTATACAATGAATAGACATTTATATTGTATTCAAATTCTGTCTAATCTACAATAGTACAATATCTGTTCAAAATAATATAAATATTGCTTATTCCTATTACAAATATTCTCCCTATGAAAAATCAGATGTTTTGGATTGTCAAGGTATGAGTGATAATCTGATGGACTTAGGTTTATCCATCAGATTAGGAATTATTTTCATTCCTTGGCTAGTGGGGAATCTTAGTTTCATTAACATTTATTAATTTAAATTTGTTATTTTACAAAAACATTTTTAGTATGCCTGACCAAAACATTACTTTATTGGTAAACACTCAAAGTATAAAACTGATAATTTCCTTTAAAATCTCAAACATATACTTTATAGTTATCAGAAGAAAATGTTTAATAGTTGCAATAAAACAAAAAATACATAGTCTAAATAGCCTAAGATGGATTTAACTTTATTATCATTAAATTCAAATGGCTTAAACAATCCTAGCAATAGATCAAATCTAATGAAATATTTAAAATTTAAAACAAAGCACAAATTGTCTTCCTTCAAGAAACTAATTTCATAACAACCAAGGAGAAAGCACTCATTTCAAAACAAATGACAATTACAAATGGAATCCTAAGGAATATACGATACTGGTGCAATCCACTTATAAGACAATGACAAAAGGGGTAACAATTTTATGGAAAACAAATGTGATTAACCCATAAATCATTTATAAGTATGAAGCTAAAGAAGGCCTTATGGCATTAATAATAGTGATGTATAATAACAGAATATGGACCCTAACCAATCTATACTATTTCACAGACATTTGAACAGGAACTGTTAAAAAAAAACACTTGGATTTCCTTTCCAATAATTATAAAGGAAACTTAATATTAGGAGGAGAGTTTAACTGTATATTTGATATTTCTGAAACTACAAATAAAAGACCACTGCGTACATCTGCTCTATCAAAAGCTTTAAACAAGTGGGTAGAATAATTTCATCTTGTAGATACTTTCAAATTTAAAGAAGATAAATCTTTGTTGTTTTCCCATCAAGATCACATGTTTGGTACACAAACTAGAAAAGATAAAATATTTGCTGCCAATGACTTACACTATAAAATCATTAATTTCTTAACCACTCCCTGCCACTTTTCAGACCACAATTCATTGTTACTAAAACTTCAAAATGGGTACAAACCATTAATCTTTAACTCCAGAATTCCAGCATATATAACTACAATTAAAGAGTTCAAATTCTGGTTATTATCTGAATTACAGTTCTTCTTAGATATTAATTACATCACAGAGATAAAATAATGATACGGGACTCGTTAAAAGCTTACATATATGGTAAAACCCTAACTTGATATAAAAAAAAATCAGAGAATACAATTCTGAATTATTCAATCTACAATCCAAACTTTTGCCTGTAAAAGCTATAAAAAATCAAAATCATTTGGAGATGAAAAAGAAAATAGAAGTATTAGACTGGGAACACTACTCAAGCCCAAACACCCTAGCCCAAAAGTTCCTGGAATTCATAAACTCAAATGCCATGGAACAACTAGTCACCATCCCCACAAGAGGAGATAACATACTTGGTCTCATCATCACGAACATGGGAGCACAATGTTCAACACCGGAGGTGTACCCCTCACTGGTGAGATCAGACCACAAACTAATCTCGCTGGAGGTCCTCATCCCACCCCCACCTGAAATAAAAAAGACCACAGTAAAGAACTTCTCAAAAGCCGACTTCACACTTCTAAAGACTAGTGTGGTCTCCTTTATGGCCCCCGAGACAGCGGAAAACAGTACTCAAGCCGCTGAATCACTTACAAATGCCTTCTACCAGCACCTGCAGGACTGCATGGATAAGGCAATCCCAAGCAAAACAAAGACTCTTTGTACCAAAGGCAAGCGTCCAGTCTGGTGGACCCCAGCCATAAACAAACTCTACAACAAAAGGAGGAAGCTACTACAAGATAGAGCAAAATCCTTAAAAGGTAAGACACCCTTGATCACTATAAGTAAAAACTAAGAGCTCTCATAAAATCATCCAAAGCAAATTTCGAGAAAAAAATAGCTAAAGACTCAAAAGACAATCATAAGGCCTTCTTTAGCTATGTTAGAAACCTGGGAGGAAACTCCCAGATATGCTCAGAGCTAGTTCAAAATGATGTGAAGATTACTGATCCTACAGACATTGCCAACATACTGGCTGACAGGTTCAGTGCAAACTTCTCCCCTCCCCAAAAGGAGAGATATCTATACCAAACGATTGCAGCCCCCAAACATCTCCAGCACCCAAGTGAGAACTGCTCTCTCCAAAGCAAAAACACAGCATCCATGGGACCTGATGGTGTCCCCGGCTGTGTGCTCCATGAACTCAATGAGGAATTAAACCCACAGCTAGGACAGCTGTTTAATCAAAGTCTTACCTCTGGATACACCCAGGAGTGGCACTGCAACTGTGGTACCACTTCACAAAGGCGGTGCCTCCACCGACCCTGGAAATTACCGGCCCATTAGCTTGACAAGCCTTATCTGCAAAGCCATGGAGAGGATCATAATGGACCTCATAAATAAAGACATAGGGATTTTGCAGACTTTGGATCCAACCCAGTTTGGCTTTGTCAAAGGCAGATCATGCCTTTTAAACTTGGTTGACTTTTTCGAAACAGTCACCAAAGCCATTGATGAGGGAAAGGCAGTCCATACAGCCTACCTCAATCTGGCTAAGGCCTTCGATACAATACCCCACTCGGGTATCATTGAAAAACTCATCAGCTTAAATGTCAACCCATACATCACAAGATGGGTTGCAAACTGGCTGAGTGACAGAACACAGGGTCAGAGTTACTGGCGCAATGTCAGACTCAAAGCCTGTCACAAGTGGTGTCCCACAGGGCTCAGTCCTGGGCCCACTCTTGTTTGGCATCTACTTTTCTGAAGTACAAGCAAACACAGGAGGGTTATGGCTGACAAAGTTTGCAGATGACTGCAAACTGGGCGCCATAGTAGAAAACACATCTGATACAGATATCCTTCAGAAGGGTCTCACAGAAACGGATAACTGGTGCCAGAGCCACGGCCTAAAGTTAAATGCCAAAAAATGCATAGTCATACCCTTCGGGAAAAACAAGGTTACCCTAGCTACCAAATAGGTGGCAATCCACTGAGCACAGAAGAAGTTATCAGGGACCTGGGGACCCAGGTTGATAGTAGTCTGTCATTCGACACCCATGTAGCTAAAGTAGTTAGGAAGACCTTCTACATTGCCCACCTTATCATGAAGGGATTCTCATCTAGATCAAGGGAGGTCATAGTCTCCCTTTACTCATCACTCATCAGACCAATGATTGAGTACAATGCCCCATTCGGAATGTATCTGACCCGACACTTGCAGCAGCTGGAGAGGCCACAAAAGTTCCTCACCAAAAGGATAAAGGGTCTCAAAATCTGTCCTATGCTGCCCGACTGAAAGAACTCCAGCTCTATTCAGTCGCTTACCGCTTGCTCAGAGGTGACCTTTGCCTAACATACAAGGCCATGTCAAACCCAGATTTGATGAATATGCTTCACTTCAAAAAATCTAGATCCATCAGAGCCACAAGGGCGGGAGACTTAAACCTTGACACGGCTATTAATAGGACGTGCTGGAGGGATAGATTCATCACCCAAAGACTCCCTATGCTGTGGAACAAAATCCCGGTACATGTGAGGCAGAGCACCTCGCTGGCCTTGTTCAAGAGAAATCTTGACCAATGGATGGGAGATCACAGATATACCCCAGGGATTACCTCAGTGTCACTGCTCGACAGAGGCACAGCAAAATAATGGGTATAGTTCCCCATACTAAAGGGGAGGCGTAAGCCACAAAACGATGGGCTAGGCTTGTAAATGCCCTCGGGCAGATAGCCTAGTATGAACCTATGAACCTATGAAATTCTAACACACAGAACTAGTTTAGCTTTAGAAAAATTAAAATTAATACCTTGGCCACTTCTCCCAAATATCTACATAATTTATCCACGAGAATCAAAATACAATCAAAAGCTAATAGCATTAAAAGTATCTTCCATAAAAAGAAAGGGAAAAATGTCTTGGATATAGGTGACATTCTTGATGCCTATAAAAATCACTATATGGAACATTTGCAAAATGAAAATATACATATTGATCAATTAAATCTAGATGAAAAATGTTCTAATATAAAAAAATGCAGAGAAATTAAAACTACATCTGCAAGCACACATACCCTACAAAGAAATTACAGGCACAATAAAATAGGGTAAAAATAATAAAGCTCCAGGTATAGATGGCATAATTATGGAAATATATAAACTTTTTCCTTCAAAGCTACTATCCTTCTTCCATAAAACTCTATTAGAAATTCAGTCACAAGCTTTAATACTACCTTCTTGCAGATATTCCTTAATCACACCAATCCTAAAGGAAAACAAATCCCCAAAACTCTGTACCTCATATAGACCTATATCATTATTAAATAATGACTATAAGATATTTATGACAATATTAACTAACAGAATGAAAATACTTCTATCCAAAACAATAAATAATGATCAAATTATATATCATACACACACAGATGACAGTATTAAAAGGATAATTTCTCTTATAGATTATGTTAATAAAGCAAATAAAGAAAATAAAGAAACACTCATAATTGGCTTAGATATACAGAAAGCCTTTGACTCCCTAAATTGGGACTACTTATTCAAAATCCTAGTGCTACTTGAATTTCCTACATCCTTTCTTCATCTCCTAAAGAATATATATATATATATATATATATATATATATATATATATATATATACACACACACACACACACACACACACACACACACACACACACACACACACACAGAAATAAATTAGCGTATATCAAGTTAGGTCATTTTACCTCTGATTCTATACATATAACAAAAGGCACTAAACAAGGATGTCCCATGTCACTGATTATATTTGATCTGGCTATTGAAATATTGGCAGATTCAATTTGTAACAATATAAAAATCAAAGGAATAGATGTTTATGAACAATAGAATTCTAAAGTAATGCTATTTGCTGATGACATATTACTAACATTATCTAATATAAAAAAGGCATTAGAAGAATTAGATATATTAATTGACAAATTTCACATGACTTCAGGACTCAATTTCAATAAATCAAAATCAAAATTTCTATTTTTAAATAAAAAAAGAACTGCAGACTAAGGGGGATCATATCATAGAGAAACAAGATTCTACCTTAAAATATCTAGGAATTGAGTTATGCAAGGATAATAATGAATTAGCCTCAAAAAACTATAATCATATCATCAATACAATTAAAATCTCTTTGAAAAATGGAACAAAATAATATTAACATTTGAAGATCAACTACAGTTAATAAAAATGGTTTTACTGCCCAAGATCCTATATACAGCATTGGCAATACAACTGTTACCAGAAAGAAATATACTTAAAGAATTACATTCATGCCTAAAAAATGTTTATGTTTTCCCAAAAGAAACAGAATAGCTTTAATACATCATATCAGACCAATGAAACAGGGAGGATTAAACTTTCCTGATATAGAAACATAAATAAAAGCATCAATATCTAAAACAATCTCAGATTGGATAAGTCCAAATTGCTCTGCAAATTGGAAATAATTACTAACTGTAATATCAATAAATTAATTTGATTTACAAAAAAAATTTTTTCAAATAACAGATAAAAACAATTTGCCATGGCACATGTGTATTAGTATGCAATATAACATATCTAAGCCCACTAAAACTCATATGATTAATTATTACATTGACTCATTTTGGAAAATTATTAATGCAAATATAGATGTAAAAATCTAGATTGAGCTTTTACACCATATATAGTCACAAAGAACTTTCCACATAAAATATATAGAGAAATTATTAATTCCTGGGAACAGAAATGATTTGTTTGTTGGCTCCAATGTATTAAAGAACTAAAAGTTTTAGATATGCAAGTAATAAAAACAACATACAAAATTCCACAACAGGACTGGCTAACTTTACAGAGTATTCTGTCATATTTGCAAGATTTAAGTAGAATAATTAACAATTCTTCATTTAAAGAAATATCAACATTTATGAAATACATATATGAAATCTTATATAATGACTTTGACATGGGAAGCAGTATTTCAAAATTTTACAAAATATTGATTAACTATAAAACAACATCCAACACCTCATATTGGAAATATATAACAAAAGGACACTCAATACAATAAACTAAAGATATTAAAACACTTATCTTATTATCTATACAATATACATTCTTTACACAATACTGGGAAGTTTTTAATTGGAAATACTTGCACAGAGCATTCTTAACCCCAGATAGAATCAATACAATTAGTTCTTCCATAAAAGGAATATGTTGGAGATGTGAGCAAGTACACAGTGCAGATTGGAACCACATTTTCTTTGATTGTGTTAAAATAAGCCATTTTGGAATGGTATTAATAATTTTCTACAAGCTTTACATAATGAATCATTTTATTTAACTAATGTTCTTGTATTATTAAATGTGAGGTCCTCATTTGAATAGGTCAGACATGTATCTAGTATGGACTATACTTGCATTTCAAGAAAATGTATAACAAGAAGATGGAATACAAAGACAAGATCAACTTTCGAAGACTTCTACAGTTTACTGAAGACCACAGCATTAATGGAAGTTAAAATTGAAGAACTAAGAATTTATCCAAAGCCATTTATCAACAACCCTTGGAGAAAAGTATTATCATTGATTGAAACTATACAATAATTAATCAGACACTCTGATAATGGATTGGACATACCTATAAAGTAACTGTATACATTAAGATCTGTTATAGTGTGAGGCTAATGTAAATAGTGTGCATAGTTATTTAAGATGTTATGTACAAATACTATGGAATTCATTCAAATGTATTTGAAAAATAAAAAAAAATGAGAAAAAATGGTTCTATGTACTACAAATAGTCAATTTCATCTTTTCAATGCATTTCAGTGAAATGCCATACATATGATTGGTATAATCAATTTTCTTGCTGGTTTAGTTAAAGAATCCTACAGATATGGTCAACAAAAGCAAAAACTACATGTATATACAAAGAGTTGACACATTCCTTTAAAGCATTGTACTTGCTATAGTCATTTCTCAGTTTAGCAACACTAACAAAACTATTTTATGTAAAACACAGAGTAATGCACTTATTTGAATCAGAAGTATAAATTAAAAATAATAATACTTTTCTGTAATTAGCAACATTTGTTTATACAGTCAAGCAATAGTACAGTGCATTTCTTATACTTTATATTTGTCCATCAAATAAAAAGATATAATGACCATCCTAACCCTTTTCTTCTCTGAAGTGATACAGTCTTCTTTTTTTTAATTTCACATAATACCTTATGACATATGTTTTGAGTTGTCTTGTTACAACGTATAGAAAACCATAAGAAAATCATTATATTTGAGCTTATGGGACTTTGTTGGTAAATATTAATAAAGTTTCTTCTCTAAACACAATGATATTGTTATGTTTACTAAACATAAAAGCTACCTTATCTGACCATCCTTAGAGCTGTAATTAGAACCAAATGTCTGACAGAAATATGTACACTTAGAAACTGTGGCTTTGCAGCTAGCAAGCGTTACTTTATTATGCACAGCTAGTAAGCATTACTTCATTATGGAAACTCTGTTTATCACCTACCCCTCATTCTAGTGGCCTCTGGAAATGAGATTATAATACTTTCGGATATGCCAGAATGCCTGAATCCACTGTCAAATAAACTGCACAGTCAAAGATAAACCTTTAAGTAATTTAGTCTACACTCTGTCTGGGGACTGTACCATTGAAATAATGCAAAAGATGATCTTTTCACATAAATACTGACTCCTCTGTAGGGAAAAAGGAGCTGTGTAAGACATGGTAACATGTTGAAAGTATCTTGCTTATATGAGTTGTTTGATTGGGTGGAGTCTTGACACTTGTAAATAGAGTTTAACTATAGAAGTACCTCTGTCTTTCTTTACTGACATTAGGTCTCTCCTTATACATTAATAATACATGTTCTTCATATTGATCACTGCTGGAGTATTCATAGCTATACAGGATGTATCTTAATAAGGATATAACAGACAAACAACTTCCAAAGCTTCAGGGCACCTTCCATGTGGCCAGACTATCATGCAACTTGAGCTTAGTTGACTAAAAGAAAAGTCCATCCAGAGCTTTTCTGGTGCTGAAGAGTAAACTCATCTGAGGCTTTTGAGGATCAGTGGTCAGATTATGCTTTTCTGTTCTTTTAATATATGCTAGAAACCTAGAATTACAGTATAACCAGAAGTCATTCTGGAAACATGAGGTCCACACAGAACACTCTACATGTCAGTGGAAGGGGCTTTTTGGATATGTGAATTTTCTTATCTCAACCTACCAGTAGACCTGCTTCATATTTATAGTGGGATTATTTTGTTTTCTGACTTTACTTTTCAGATGTGGCTTTTAAGACTGATTTTTGCTCATATGTAACAATAATCCAAAACTTATGTAATGGTCATTGTTGATGGTATGCCTTGCATATGCCATACATCAGTGAAAATCACTGTTGTATATAACGTCTTGCAATGTATGTCTGTATTTTCTGGCAGTTGACAACTTACTGCTGAAAATCAAACAAAGTGCAAGTGTAAGATATGAGTAATCATAAATTCTCATAACAGGGCCTATAGGTTGAGGTAAATTTTCAGGCCAAGTGTCTTACATCGTATTAGAAAAACTCTTTAATAATGATTTGATTGCTTTCAACTTAGTCACTAACAGAAGTTACATCAATTACTGATGTTTTTTCTATACATGACTACAATTATTAGTACATTTCAAAAATGTTCAACAGAAAAGCAGCATTGTCCCCCACTGTTTTATCTCTGATTGATGTGGTCTTCAATGAGCATGAAAGATGACCACAATAGAGATCTGAGTGTCTTAATTCTACATAAGGCCTATGTGAGATGTGGCAGAGAATTTTAATGTGAATGTATATATTGTTGCTACAGTGTAACCAAGATTATAGCTAGCTAGCTAGCTAGATAGATAGGTAAATAGTTATATGTGTGTGCTGTGAGTGTGTGTGTGTGTGTGTGTGTGTGTGTGTGTGTGTGTGTGTGTGTGTGTGTATTGCAGCAATATTTTTAATGTATCATAACTGGGATGTTTGTTGCACACAGTACATATTACACTATGAAACTTTCTGCCATCCTTTGCTACATTTGAGTGAACAATTCCCACTAATACCAGTAAACAACATTCTGTGCAAAAGCAAGGATGTGTAATCAATTACAGTGCATATGTTGTACCCATGTATACTTGTTAATGGACACCAAGCTTCACTACTCAGGCTTATATTATACACATATGTCATCAATGCTGTTCTACATTTTTAAAATATACAATCAAACTATGATTGCATAGTGCTGGACTGTCAGATCATCCTTACCATAAGAAATGGTCAGTCTCTCGTGTGAAATAGTTTAATTTTCTCATGTTTGACCAAATTTATCTAGCTGGTTTGCAGTAAATGGGTGCTTGTATTTACAAAGTATTTCTTATGTGGGATACCCAGGCATCTGCCCCCATTAATTGGTAAGCATTTCTTTCATCCTGTTCATATTTAAACTATCACTAGGGCTAGGTACATCTTCCTTGGATATTATACAGGTTGACAGAGTGCATACAACGTACACTGACAAACAAAAATCAGAAGTATTCAAACTATGCTTTGTCCCTTCAGTTCTTGACAGTAAAATCTCTGTCTAGTACTGAAGCAGCAAATACAAGGATAGCCAGCCAGACAGGATTAAAAGCTAAACACACTTCTTTAAAAAGAGAAGTCAAACAAATGCAAGGCATACATTTGCAGAGAAAACACGGCCAGAATGCTGGCTTCGGGGTATGTCACTATTTTTTGTACTTCCATTTTCATGATGAATTACCTTCATTGTTGTTTTGACTGATTTGTTCCCTGAACCTACCTGGCATGATACCCCATATCACCGTCAAGGTTCACTACCTTTTAACAAGATTATCTTTTTCGTGACTATGGTTGTTGCTGCTAAAATGGAAGTGATACTCTAAAATCAGTAGTTATAATTCATAACTGTGAAAGATTTGTCAGTTCTGCTACTTTTCCTCAAGGTACTAATGTTTGTCTGAGACATGCAGCTTAGATCTCTCCCAGATTTATGCCTCTCTGCTCCACCTGTTTCATAATTCACCATTTTGTCTTAATGAGGCTAAAACTAAACACTTAATGGGTATAAAAGTAACCTGCAAGAAACAGAAAGGAAAGAATGTACCCTCAGTTCAGAAGAAAAGATCTAAGGGAAGAGTTGCTTAATTTGATAGAGATGGGTAGACCTATTAAGATCTTCTTCTTCTTCTGGCTGTTCCCATTAGGGGTCACCACAGTGGATCATCTGTTTCCATTTCTTCTTGTCCTCTGCATCTTGCTTTGTCACACCAACTACTTGCATGTCCTCTCTCACAACATCCATAAACCTTATCTTAGGCTTTCCTCTTTTCCTCTTACCTGGCAGTTCATCCTTCATCTTTTTGCCAATATACCCAGCATCCTTCCTCAGCACATGCCAAAACCAGCGCAATCTCGCTTCTCTGGCTTTGTCTCCAAACTATGAAAGAAAACACAAAAACAAGAAAAAAGTACAACCCAAAAGGGGAACCAGTAAAATCCAAAAGCACTTGTGAAGCAGTATGTCCAGTGTGAAATAAGTGATTTATTGTCTGCAGAAGTCTTGAAATGAAAACACCGTTATTCAGTTAAAGAGTTATGTTTTTTTGCTGGCCTTTAATTGAATTGCTTCATAAGTGCTTTTGGATTTTACTGGGTTCCATTTTATAGACGAAAGAAATAGATTACATAAAGTAAATAAAACCCAAAATGTTAGAAGTCTGAAAAAACAGATGAACACAGTGGGCAGTGTTCACAAAGGCTAATATGGAAAGCAACACTGTGTTAGCCTTCATAATGCCATTTTCCCACACTAAACCCCATTCCCTATTCAGGAATAGGGCTTAGTTTCCATGGCATGGCTCTGCAAAGCATGCATGCATGTGCAAACGCGCAGAGGGCTGAAAACCATTGGTTGCATATAATGAAGTGCTCGCCTACCATCCCAGCCCACCGTTACCTAATAACAACATCAGGTTGTGATTCAGCATCCTGGCATGAGTCTATGTTAGCTGTATGTTATGTTCGGGGAAATTTTCCCCATACATGAGATGACACAGAAGTTGAGCAAGGTGAATGATATTAAAAGTTGGCTTTCCATAGTTATATTTAAATTCGAGGCAGCATGGAACTTAAACTTGTGCAAAAAAAGCTCATTTAAAAAGAATATATATATATATATATATATTTTTTTTAATTAAAAGATTAAATTGTTAAAAGGGAAAAGCCCCCTTTAATGTGTAAGATCCATGCTATCCACCTTCAACATGGCCAGAGCTGTGTTGTATCCATGTGGATAGCACAGAGTGAGTGTGGTGGGCAGTAGATATACCTGAATCGATCTGGAGGTGTAGAAAACAGTGCTGCACTATGGCGTATGCTAACATAGTGGTAGGCAGCCATAAGGAGAGTATGGGCAAATGTTATTTTATTTTTACTGGTTTTATGACTTCAAAAATAAAAACAGGGCCATGACACCTTAAAGTAAAGCATGTATTATGTTCATTAGGCATGCCAATAGCAAAACTATGGATATTGTCATGCAAAAGTGTTGCAAAATATTTTAAGTCAAAGGGTTTTTTTTGGCAGATTTCGGACATTTAAATGGAGTGCAGTGGTGCACAAACAGCGATTCTGCAAAAAAAATAAATAAATAATAATAAAAGGCAATCTAAATGTGAAACTTATTTTTTACATTATACTGGCCAGCATGCAGACCCATAACAATGGCAGGTAAAAGTGGTTGCTAAGGAGATAGACTCTGGTGTAATGGTGTAACTAGGATATAAGCAAGTAGGTATATGTAAATGAGCTACGTTTACTGAATATCAAAATGGGACACCGTATCCATGGGTACCTAACTGTGTAGGAGCTATAATAAGGTGGTGTAGGCAGAAGAAACAGCTGACATGAAAAGTGGGTGTGTCATGCTTCCTGTAAGCACATTGGAGCTTACAAAACCTTCAGTGTCTATGGACAGTGAAATGAGGATCTGTGAATGGATTGTAACAGAGTGGGTGTGTGACATGAACTGTAACCCACCCGCTGCAGTGTGAAAGTGCCGTATGGCATGTCATGATAAAAAGTGTGCTCAGACGCACACCTCTGAACCCCTGAGAGCAAGAAGTCTGGACAAAGGCAATACAAAAAGTGGGGTAAAAGGCCAGAAATAGGGACAGTTTCTAAATATTGCCCTTATAAACTTAGAGAGTTGATAGAATGACAGGTTTTTCATTAGCATGGATATTCATGAAGAGTATGTGGCGTGCAACTGACATGCTAATATTTGATATAGTGATATATATATATATATATATATATATATATATATATATATATATATATATATGTAAAATGGTTAATGTTTTTATTTCCACTGCAGTTGAAGTTTAAGTGTAGCTGAGCGGGTTTGTGTGCCATGGCGCTTTTCTCAACACTACTTAAAATTGTATGAAGAGCTATATAGAAATGTATAGCTGAAATCTTCACTAGTGATTTAGCTCAGTGGTGAGAGTTTCAGCTTTGCCTGCAGTAAGTGCATGGTTTGAATACCAAGACAGGCAATTCAGATTTTACATAAGAAGGCATTGTTAAATTATTTTTTAATGATGTAGTAATTGATATTTGTTAACCAGGGTAGTCGAGCTAGCTAGCCTTCCAGTGTCAGTGGATATGTGATGTGAAATCCCCCATATAAACACAAGTGTCCCAGACAGTACAGTCACACCCAAAGTAATGTAATCAAAACACATAGGGGAATGTCATGTAAAGTAACATACATAGACTTAATAATATGTCAGTAAGGAGTAATTAATGTCCAATTTGTTAATTTCCTTTAAACTAAAACTGAGCAATTCTAAGCAGTGATAAGCTCTGCTTAATCAGTTTGAGCATTGCTAAGAAGTACAATTCTAAGTAGCAGTCAAGCCAGCTAAGCAGATTTGCACACTGCTAAGCACTGCTCAGCATTTCCGAAACCAGCTAAGCAAGCGGGTGTGTCTGAGGCTGCTTAGCTGGCTTATTTATTTTATTTATTTATTTTACATTTGTTTACTGGGATAGTCCAACAGGATACATGTCCATTTTCAATGAAGGCCTGGGGAGAAAAGCTCCAAAAAGACATTCAACAAACTGTTACATTTGTATAGTTTAAAAGACAAAATAAAACACAAATAAAAGGATTTTACACAGATGTAAACAAACACAACAAATAGAAATATGCAAACAAATAATTACATTTTTACTCAGATGGAAAATTCTAGACATTGTTTTTAAGAATGAAAGGGTATTGAATGCCTAGTAGGCTAACCTGGTAGTAGATCCAAGGAGATCATAGGATTTATAAGTTAAGAAACAGTAAAGTGTTGGCAGAAGTCCTCCATGTGCACACGAGTGATGATTAGAGTTAGTCTGGATTAGGACAAGGACATAGCCATCATTTCTTAAAGTACTGAATCAGACTTTTCTTGAACTGAGTTAGGGAGAGTTCAGATGTAAGATTAGCAGGAAGAGAATTCCAGGTTTTGCCAACAGAGTTAGCAAATAGTGATTTACTGGCTCTGTTGTTGGATTTGAGAGTTTGAACTAGTAGTCTTTCAGATGAACAAAGTGCCCTAAGTTTACTGTAGGGGTGATGATGTTTTTAAGTATGGGTGCATTATCTAGTTGGTACAGGATCTTGTGTGCAACTATTAGTTGGTTAAACTGAAGCAGGTTAGGCAGTTCAAGCCATCCTTGTAGATTTAGGTTATGACAGTGTTGAGTTCTGTAGGCTGCATCAGTAGCAAATCTAGCAATGCAGTTGTAGCTACTAGAAAGTTTATTAAGATCAGTTTTGCTGAGGTTTGTAAATAGATGAGGAAACATAGAGGAGGATGGAGAGCAGATGTGTATGAGCAATTACAGTTCTGGCTAATGGCATTAGGAAAGGCTTGATCCTATATAGTGAGCCAAGTTTTTTATTAACTGTTTTAATAGTTTTATTGATATGCAGATCAAACTTAAGGTTATTATCTATTATAACTCCTAATAGTTTGGTTGAGGAATCTGGGAAATAACGGTGCCATTGCTGGATTTTAATGTAAAGGTTATTGGGGTAGACCTGTGAGTGGGGGAGAAAAACAGCAGTTTGGTTTTATTAGGATTTAACATGAGACGACAGTTAAGGAGCCAATTTTCAACTGTGTTAAAAATATTTTGGGATAGAATCTGCAACTCTGTAGGTGAAGTGTCGGAGCATACTAAGGTGAAGTCATCCACATATTGAATGCATGTTGTATTTGGGATGACCTTATACAAATCATTGATGAAAATGGAAAATAATAGTGGACCTAGTATGGAGCCTTGGAGTACTCCCAGGGTGATGGGTAAAAAGGTGGATAGTTTGCTCTTCCATAGGACAGCATGCTATCTATCACTGAGATATGATTGAAACCATTGGATGGCCTGGTCCTCTAGGGAGATGGATTTCAAAGTGTTTATTAGTATTTAATGGTTTACCATATCAAAGGGTTTTGAAAGATCTAGAAAGATAACAGAGGAAAGTTTATTATTGTTTCAGTGTTGGTTAATGACATTAGAGAAGGAGCGGAGGGCTGAGGTTGTACTATGGAATAGTCTAAAGCCATCTTGGGTGTTGGATAGAAGATTATTATGGATAAGATAGTTCAGGGTTTGATTGTGGATGCATTTTTCCATAATTTTGGCCAAGGGTGACGGAATAGCTATGGGTATATAATTTGAAAGTTCAGTAGAGCTGTCCCCTTTATAGAGTGGGATGACATGGGATATCTTCCAGATGGAGGGAATGGATGTTTCAGTTATAATTCTAGTAAACAAACCAAAAGCACTGAGTAGAGGAAGAGTCGAGCACCGGGCAGCTGAGATATAGAACCAAGTTTATTGTAGGTCACAAAATCCACAAAACGTAAAACGCAAAACAGTCACACAGCGTTTTTCGTCAAATACAACAGACTTCATCAGACAAGAACCTGTTTAACCTCTGAACCCATAATAACTTCTCACGCCTGTGTCAAACACGGAACCGAATTTTTTTGCTTATCAGTTATAATTCTGTTGATCAGGATAGTAATGAGGTATGATATAGCATCTGCATCTTTTTGTAGGTATTCTGCAGGGAGGAGATCAGCCGACAGGGTGGTAGGCTTTAGTTTTTTTAGTAATTTTCAGACCAAAGATGTGCAAACTGGATTGAAGTTAAAGGGAAGTTGGGAGCAGGGTGTAATGGGCAGAAAATATGGGCATCCATGGAACAATTGGTTAGTTAGGTTCCGGATGGTTGTTGTAAAGAAGCTGTTGAAGGTATTGGCAATTTCTGCTTGGGGGGGGTTGGTTAGAAATCAAAGGGGTAGTAGTGGAGGACTGTCCTGGACTAAGGAGTTTCTTTATACCTACTCAAAACTTTTGTGGCTTGTTTTGGTGTTTTTCTTGTAGATGACAGTAATAGTTTTTCTTGTCTAATGTGGTGGATTTTTTTTTGTTTCATTTCTTAGCTGTCTGTATCTAAGTTAATCTATGGGTTTTTTTTGTGGTCCTTGAAGTGGCCCAAGCCCTATTTCTAAGTAACATTTTATGTATGGTTTCTTTTGAGAGCCAAGGAGCAACTTTTGTTTTGGTTCTGATAGTCCGTGCTGGTGCATGGGTGTCAAGGATGGATAGGAATTTGGTATTAAAATAATTCACTGCTTCTTCAAGTGTTAATTATTTCAGAAATGACCAATTGCAAGATGTGAGTTCATTTTGGAAATGTATGCAGTTGAAATTCCTATTCCTTATTGTTTTAAAAATAGACTGGTTGTGGATATCAGCTTTTTGCCTGATTAAATAGGCGAAGAGGTGATCACTTACATCATCAGGCATTGTCCCACTATTGTGTTTGAGGGTATGGGTGTTAACAAGAATCCAATCCAGAATACTTGCTTTATTGTTGGTTTTGCTGATCCTAGTGGGGGAGGATATGACCTGTGAAAATCCATAAAGGTTTATGGTGTGAATGGGGGGTTCTGAGGAACACATGTTCCAGTCTATGTTGAAGTCCCCAAGTACAATGGTTTCTTGGGGCTAATTGCTGTTTAACCAAAATAGGATATCTTCAAGGGTATTTATGTTATTGCCTGGGGGAATATACACACAGACGAGATTTATACATTTGTTCTTATTAATGTGGAGCTTAGTGATAAGAATTTCGGCACTGCCAAACAGGGATGTTTGCAGGGCATTATTGGACACTTCAAGCATGGATTGTACAGAACAGCTACCCCACCTCCCTTTCTATTGGTTTGATCAAGCCTTAGGCTGTTATAGCCTGGTGGTATAACTTCTATATCTGAAGTAGAAGGTTTTAGCCAAGATTCAGTAAGACATAGTATGTCTGGGGAAAGAGCATCTAAGAGGGCATGTAGGCGTTGAATCTTATTGTTTACACTTCTGATATTTAGGTGACTGATCAAGAGTGAGTTTGCGGGTTTGTCTAAGATTTGTGTATTAGTGGGACAGTTAGTAAAGGACCTAGAGCCAGAAGATGAGGATGTGTCAGGATTTGGGTGGATATCTCCATCCATTGTCAAGTCACATTGTAATATGATTTTGAGCTTGCAGATTTTAATTAATAGACTTTGGTATCTTTTGGTTTTAGGGTTGGCATATTTTGTTCTAATAGGATGCTTATACCTAGTAAGTAAGGAGTTAGATGGGAGGGGATGTATTAAGTGTTCAAGCTTGTGTGGAGCTATAAAAGTGGAGGTGTGGTATTTTGGGTAGTGGAAACTTGGGTATGTATTATATTTATAGGCAGTTAGAAGATATGGGACAAACAGAAAGGGTAGCAGAGAGTACAGTGGTAGTATTCTAAGTGGTTTCATTGCAAGTAACATTGGGATTATTGAGGTTGATTGTCCCCAGTTTAAACATTTTAAGATAGGATAGAAAAGTTAAGTACTGGAGAGCCTATTGATGACTTGGATATAGCTGAGTGGTTGAAGAAAGAGGGGGTGTCCTTAAGGAAAGCTAAGTATGCTCATGTACAGGGGAGGTGCAGATCTACTGACAAGTGTTTACATTTCAGCAGCATGTTTGTTTGGCATGGCATGGAGCTTAAAAACACAGGAAATAAAAAAAACGTAAACACCTTTATAAAAAGCAATCAACTAGAAATGATTAATTATCCCTCTGGCACTCACACTTGCCCATTCAAACCCCTCAGTAATGCAACTGGCAGGTTGAATGTATTCATAATTAGCCAATCACACAGGCTGCATCTGCAGCATACCAGTATAAAGTATGCAGACATCCTTCAGTCTGTTTTTTCCCACATACTCTGCACCATTGCAGTGCACACTTTGGAATTTTAATTGACAAAGTAATAGGGGCTGCTGCTACTTTTTTACATCTCTATGGGCTACAGACTGATGGTGGTGTTGAAGATGATGTTGACAACCGGCTCAGACCAAGAAGGAGAAGAGTGTTCAGACCCAGGATAACCTATCAGGGGCTACATGAGCTGGAGATAGTAGAGCGGTACAGGGTGGACAGGGACATACTACAGCAACTCACCGAACTCTGCCGCCCTCACCTCAGACCCAGAGCCAACAGACAGGAACCCATCCCAGTGGAAACAAAGGTATATGTAGCCTTAAGAATACTAGCTACAGGTACTTTCCACAGACATAATGGGGACATCATGGGTGTCTCACAGGCATCTGCAACCAGGGTACTCCACCAATTCTTGGATGTCTTGCTAAGACGTGCCAGTGAGCACATTTATTTCCCCAGCACCCCTGAGGACAGGACCAGCAATATGCATCTCTTCCACCATGTAGCACACTACCCAGAGGTACTGGGTGCCATAGACTGCACTCATGTCCACATCAAAGCACCGACTGGTGAAGAGGGTAGAGTGTACGTCAACCACAAGGGCTATCACTCCATCAATTGCCAGGTTGTGTGCAATTTCCAGGGCAATACCATGAATATGTGAGCTGGCAGCCCTGGCAATTATCATAACTCCCACATCTGGCACACCTCACAGCTATACCAGGCATTTGCCAAGGGAGACATCCTGTATGGCCATCTCATGAGGGATGCTGGCTATGCACTGAAATTGTGAATGATTACATATATCCAAAATGCACACACACCTACTGAAGAACGCCATAATGAGGTACAAGTACAAACTAGGAACATTGTAGATTGTGTGTGTTTGGGATGCTCAGTTCACAGTTCTGCTGTCTTGACCTATCTGGTGGAGCCCTGCAGTACTCTCCAGATACATGTGCACACATGTTCATAGTATGTACCATGCTACACAATATGATCCTGTAGAAACAGCTGTGGCAGGAACATCACAGGGAAGGAGCACACAGCCCCCCACCATTGCCAGGGTCACCACAGGCACAGGGGGATTCGGAGGAGGAACCCAATGAGCCTGCCCCTGTAGGCAGATGTAGACATGCCCAGTGCAGCCTGGCCTTGGCAAAGCGGCAACACATACCACATACACTGACACCCTGGGGACCCAGAGACTCACACCTTTCTCTGACTCAAACACACACAGTAAAATGGATGCCACACACATCACACTACCTGTACCTTACCATGTATAGACTGTATACTGCATGCATCCAACACAGTCAGCCCTCAAGCACTGTCCTCACAACTGCCACTGGCACAAGGTAAGTTACCCTTCTTAACAATAAATGAATGGATGTAGTACATTTTTGTAGCATATCTATGGTATTGTTGCATGTATGAAAGGGAATGGGGTGGCCTACAGGGATAGCAGCAGACAACTGACAGCTCTGAGGGACAACAGGAAATGTCCGCCCGATACTGGTTCCCCATTGTATGCAGTAGCCCCCTAGGTGACAAATCTCACTGTAGTATATGTGGGGGGACTAACAAACTGGGTGGTCATAGGTCACATCATGGATGTCAATGCTGGGGACTCATACACACCCCTCAGCCTCTCCGAGCAAATCAGCTGTAGAAAACCATAAAGAAATGTCTGGCAAAGGCCCACAAATATGGACAATAATGAAATATTCCTCTTACAGACTTACACAGTGATATAACAGCAGGTATTGCAGTTGCATTAAGTCACTGAAGGATAAGAAGTCTGAAACTCAAATGCCTGCCATTACATTCTAACCTTTGCGCTTTAGTGATATGCCAGTATTCTCCAAGATAGGCACAACACTATACTAAATGGAACCAAAATGTAAAGCCAACAACTGCACAGTCTGTGCAAATGTGTACAGTTGACAGGTATGCCCCCCCAACCCACTTATGCTCCTATAGAAATGCAGTAACATTTATGTTTGTAGGGTAACGGCAGCAGAGCACACATTCCCAGGGCTGTCCCAATCAACTTGATAATTTGTTGCATGTCCGCAATATTCAGGGGTCAATAAGCTATGTATATGCATGGTTAATACTGTCAGGATGTGGGCAGCACTTAATCTTGGCTGTTGTAGCTTAGTGGCCTAGGTACAGTGCTGTGGTTGACAGGGTCCATGTTCCAAGACTTTCTGTGCCAACTATTTTGCATGTCAGCTACACCTATGGTAGGAGTTGTACACACAGTCCAGAAATCAATATCTATTATTGCAGGAAAGCTGGATAATTCAGGGCCAAGGGGCCACACATATGGACAGTACACAGCTTGGAGTAAACTACACAGTGCCTAGTAGGACAGCAAGCACCTGAAAGTTAGTGTGCTTCCAGGTTATAAATGGCTGACACCTTAATGTGTCAGCACTGACAAAAAGTCACTAGTCACCATCCATACGTCTGGAATGACAGGCTATCACAGAAGGACCACAAGTATGCCTCGTATACCTGTTCTGCTTGTCCTAACATTGCATTCGCCTGCCAAACTATTTGCAAAACAAAAAAAAGGCTCATGTCAAAACATCAATGGCAGATAGTGGAGAAGCAGACATCATACCTATAAGAAAAAGCAAGCAAATATCAAACCGGTCTCCCAACTGTCTATGTTTGGCAGAACATTATTAACATCCTATCCCCATGTGTGGGCCTGTGTCTAACTGTCATAGATGTCAGTCTGTGACAGTTTGAAAGCTAGGCCAATATGTAGCCTCATAATAACATAGCAAAACAAACTGTCTGAGGACCACAGCAGATGTAGTGGTGCAATGATGGACAACCTGCTAAATAGGTACACTCAGAGGTGTGAAGTCCATAACCCTGTGTGCAATGTTACAGTATCTACCCCGCTGACACCAGAAATACAAATACATAACAGCAGCCACTCTGGACAAAGCATGTGACTGGACTGCAGAAGGGCAAAGAAAAACACATAAGGGGAAGGGGAACCACTGGTCAGACAAATGGAGAATGTGCAAACCAGAAACAACTGTGCAGTAACATAGGTTCCCTGCAGTGTATGGCATCAATAAACATCAACCGCAACTATACAACACACACCCACATAACTGGAGGTCCTCAAAAAAACAAAAACCTAAACAAAGGACACCTCAGAGGCAAAAACACATGGGAACTGCAGAAAACCTCGACACCACACACCATGCATAGTCCACACATCCAGTGTCTCGCAACTACTAAGGCCTTCCCATAAACCCAACATATCACTCATAGAAGACTCCATTGTGAGACACACAGATGTGCCTCTCACCAGGCTGGATAAGGAGAAAGTTATGCTTACTTGTATATCATGTGCCAGAATCTGCCATATCACACATGCACTCAAATCCACAACAGGTACTGTTATGACTCTGCCCCAGTCCATGACAGTGTGAACGATGTCAGATGTACCACACTGGACTATAGGAAGACAGACATGATTCAGCTTGCTGAATATGTGTCCCATGCTGGTATGTCCCTAGACATAAACAGCATTCTAGCAACACCCAGAATGATGGTTCACTACAAACAGAAAATGATTGTCAGTAACAATTGGCTTACTCACTGGTGTCATCCCAGAAGGATCCACTGCCTGGCAGCCTGGGAACATATGATTGACAGACCATGGTGCTTTGCTAGAGATGGCTTGCATCTGTCTCACTTGGCTTGCAGGCCTCTGGCAAAGGCCCTGGCCTCCCACATAATGCCTTTTTATGGGAAGTCATGAGATCCATACTAACAACATAAAACCCTCAACAAAACAAAAATTAAAGGCCATGCCCCTAAACGCTAGCAGCCGTAACCCTGGAAGATGGTGCATTTCTCACAGAAACCTAGGCCACAGCTGTGGAGAGCAACCCATCCCTACCAGATCACTCATCCTATCACACAGCCAGTCCCCAAAATGTGGGCAGCAAAGCCAACGGATGTGTAGTATAAATATATGTTAGACAGACAGATACCTCCAGACTGGTCAAACAGTCTGACACATATGAGATACTCCAAGTGCAGTTAAACATTGACAGGACCCCTGTGCAAATTATAGGTTGCTACAGGCCAACATATCTGACTCAAGATACTCAACCCACATATCTGGCCCTCTACAAATCTATCAAGAATCAACCCTTTACCCTGATCCTGGCTGACTTTAATTACCCAACTATTGAATGGAAAACCAATCATGCCAGAACAGAAAAGCACAGAGATTCCCTCATCTTATCAATGTTAAATCCTTAGGACAGCTACTTGTTACCCTACAAAATGTGATACATATGTTGGACTTGGCAGTAACCAACATGATTAACCACTGCAGCACCCCTGCAGCACCCCTACAGTATCATCCTCCCTGGCAAGATCCCACAAAAAGCAGTCGCGTTTGATGTCACCATCTCTCCTGACCCCTGTCTAGCCATGGTAAAATGAAAATCCCAAGCTGATCACAACCACTAGAGGGATGATATAAACAGTGGAACAGGCCCTTACCCCACTGGAGAAACAGACACCAATGTGTCCAAATGTACACAAAGGTACTATACCAGCCAGTATATATACATATATATATATATATATATATATATATATATATATATATATATATATACATAGATACACACACACACACACACACACATGTGTATATATATATATATATATATATATATATATATATATATATATATATATATATATATATATATATATATATATATGTGTATGTGTGTGTGTGTATATATATATATATATATATATATATATATATATATATATATATATATATATATATATATATATGTGTGTGTGTGTGTGTGTATATATATATATATATATATATATATATATATATATATATATATATATATATATATATATATATATATATATATATATATATATATATATATATATATATATATATATATATATATATACACACACACACATGGAATCAGGAATTCCTGACAGGATAACATCATTGTGCACAGGGGAAAGTAAACCTGTATGGAAACATCTGCAATAAAGGAACTACATAAAAAAAGCACATCATTGCTGTCCAGAACCAAGAAGGAGCAGGTGCACAATTGCAAGTAATCTCTCCTTAGCATGAACAAACAAATAAGAGCACCAGATAATTTTCTAAAGGCAACTCCAAGTCCAAATTGCCAGCATCAAAGACAGACAATCATAAGGCTTTCCTCACATATGTCTGCATACCCAAAGTACGCTCCCAGATCTGGGCAGAACTGGTGGTCAAGGACACCACATACACAAATGCTGTAGATATAGCCAATCTACTGGCTGACAGATTCAGTGGAAATGTCTCTCCTCTGTCTCCCCATTAGTAAAGCAGGACATCCCCAGTATCTGACCACCCAACCCTTATCCCTAGGCAACAGGGCATCACTGCCCTCTCAAAGCCAAGAAGACAGCCTCCATGGGACATGAATACATCCCATCCTACAACCTACGTAAACTCAGGAATGAACTGGCAGCACCATTATGCACCCTACCCAAGCAAATCCTGAGTACTGCCTTTGTCACAGCCGAGTGGTGGACAGCCACTGTTATCCCTTTACACAAAGGTGGTGTGTTCACCGATCCAGGAAATTAAAGACCCGTCAGCCTAACTAGCCTGATCTGCAAGGCCATGCAAAGGATTATCATGGTCCTCATTAACAGGGATATTGGCATCTCCAAATAGTTGACCCTACACAGTCTCCCTTTGTCAAGGGGAGGTATGCCAGTGAAATCTTGTTGACTTTCCTGAGACAGCCATCAAAGGCATGGATGAGGGAAAGATGGTGCACACCGGCCACCTTGACTTGGCCAAAGCCTTACTCACTATTCCCTACTTGGGCATAGTACATAAACTCTGTCAACTAGGCATCAATCCATATGTTACCAGAAGGGTAGCAAACTGGCTCATTGATAGAACCCACTTAATCATAATAGGGGTAGCCAACTCAAGCAGTACACTCGTAATGAGTGGCATACCCCAGGGATCAGTCTTGTGGCCTCTGGTATATGGGATATACTTCCATGAGGTGCTGGCATATGGCTGACCAAGTTGGAAGATGACTGCAAGCTGGTAACAGTCATCAATTCCCAAAGTGATGTGGACGTCCTACAAAATGGTTTCACCAGAATAAATGACTGCTGCCAGAAACATGGCCTCAAGCTGAATGCCTGCTTATGCATCATCATCCCCTTTGGGGAGACTGACATCCCCACATATTATCACATTAACAACAATGTCCTGCATACACAATCAGTAGTGAGGTATTTGGCCACTCAGGTTGATAGCAACCTGAATTCTGACCACCATGTTGCTTCCATTGCACAGAAAGATTCATAGATGGGCCTACTCAAAAGTAAGGGTATCTCATCCAGGGAGAAAGAGGTCATAATATCCATGTATGCCAACCCTATAAGGCCGATTATTTTACACAACGACCTCTTCATCATGTACCTCACAAATCACATGCAGCAGCTGGAGAGACCACAGAGGTTCCTCACCGGGAGAATCCAAGACCTCAAACACCTATCCTACACAGATAGTCTAAAAGCACTGTCTCTCTACTCAATTCCATCCATACTCCTCAGAGGTGACCTCTGTCTGGCATACAAAGCAATCCAGACCTTACCTTCATGGGACTGTTGCACATGTGGAAGTCAAGGCCCACTTGATCAGGTGCAGAATCAACCTGGTCTTCGATATCAATATGGCTTGTTGGTGTGAGAGATACGTGACCCGCAGACTTCCCCATCTGTGGAATACACTCCCTGTTTGGATCAAGCCAAGTACCTCAATACCTCTTGTGAAGTGCTCCCTCTATAAGTTCATGGGAAACAGAAAATACAGTCCTGTTATTCCACCTGTGTCCCTGCTGGACAGGGGCTCTGGGTGCTGACATGTCGTAACATGGGCTACACTTTCATCTGTGAAGGTTAGAAGGGCTTCAGGCCAGTAGCCTACTATCCTCATATTAACCTATCAACCTATAAACAAATGTCTGTCAGTGGTTCACCACATTACTCTATACTTCTACGCTACTGACATACCAGGAAATCACAGTGGTTTTTGGAATATACCACACTTATTATGGACATATCTGCTCAGTAGCCTGCACTCTGTATCCACACAAGGATATGAATGTTCAGTTAAAGAAGAATACTACACAAGCAGGAATCAACAGACAGTATGTCACTGAGGTGCTGGACTGTTTACACAGCTATATCAGCCAATCGGCTGTAGCCACACCTCACAACTGGTCAGATTGGGCGAGAATGTCAATAGTTTGGCTCATAAGTTTAGTCTGTGCATCATATATCTTGTATTTCTCAGGTAAATCACTGTGATGATCTGATGGTTTCTGTCAGTAAGTAATGACACAATACATTTCAGTGTCAGATGTCATATATGTCAGTAAAATGTCTGCTAAAACAAACCCTATTACTCTAGCAACTTTCTACATTTGTAAGAGCAATATTTATAGTATCTTCCTATGTTTGAGCCATTGTCCCCCCATTTTGGCAGGCTATCTCCAGATTTATTGCACTAACAGGTTGAGAGGTATGGCTGTGGCACACAAAACCCTGGACCAGAGTACATCTATCTCTGGAATGGAGTCCCACTCTTACTATAGAAGGTCATACTGGGCATGCTCCTACACTTAGAGAATTACAGCCCATGTCTAAATCCACATAGGATTATATAACTGTATTGTGCATATATGTCTATGCACACAGACAGTTATGTACACCTTAACTGTCTATACCAACAGCCATCACACAGGATGACCCTTAGCTATCTGTAGGTGGCCCATATGTGATATATCTGCATCTGTTGCATGTGATCGACAGACATCTATATGGGCAACATATAACAATAATACAAGCATACACACACATAGACATGGGGAAGAGAGAGACAGTGATATATATATATATATATATATATATATATATATATATATAGAGAGAGAGAGAGAGAGAGGAGACACAGACAGTGAGCCATAGACAGGGATACCCTGAAAGGCATAGAGTGATGTCCTGTTGTGGATAATTGCATAACCAGTATAACCAGTTAGATGTTCCAGCATGAAGGTGAGCTCCATTGCCTAATACTAGTGAGTTAGGTGTTTTAATATCACATCACCTGCCTTTGTGTGCACGTGTATTTGTAGGTTAAAGAATTATGAGGCCTGTCCCACCCAGTACACTTCCCATTGCCCTATTTACAAGATCTGCTGATGTAATTCACATTAGAAGTACCTTTGGACACTTGTCAGCCCTATCAACTCTGTGGCATGTGTGATAACTGTATAACACTGTAGTGCAAATAAGTAGATAGGTATGAGTTCTAATCTCAATCCTGGCAAATGTGTGTGTTTTTGTACATGTGTGTGTTTGTGTTTGTAGGTAAAAGTATTTTGAGGCCTTTCTCACCCAGTACACTTCCCATTGCCCTACTTTAGAAGACCTGCTGATGTTGTTCACCTTTGATGTACCTTTGGACACTCATCAGTCCTATAAGATTCATAGCATGTGCAATAACTGCATAACACTGTAGTACAAATAACTAGATATGTAGGTGTTCTAATCTTAGTCCTGGCAAATGTGTGTTTGTGTTTGTAAGTGAAAGTATTTTGAGGCCTTTTCCACCCAGTACACTTCCCTTTGCCCTACTTTAGAAGAACTGCTGATGTCATTCACCCTAGATGTACCTTTGGACACTTGTCAGCCCTATAGGCTCTGTGACACATGCAATAACTGCATAATAGTGTAGTACAAATAACTAGATAGGTAGGGGTTCTAATCTCAGTCCTGGCAAATGTGTGTTTGTAAGTGTATGCATTTATGTTGGTAGGTGAAAGTTATTTGAAGCCTTTCTCACTCTGTACACTTCCCATTGCCCTACTTTAGAAGACCTACTGATGTCATTCACCTTAGATGTACCTTTGGACACTCTTCAGCCCTATAAGCTTTATAGCATGTGCAATAACTGCATAATACTGTAGCACAAATAACTAGATATGTAGGTGTTCTAATCTCAGTCCTGGCAAATGTGTATTTGTGTTTGTAGGTGAAAGTATTTTGAGGCCTTTTCCACCCAGTACACTTCCCTTTGCCCTACTTTAGAAGACCTGCTGATGCCATTCACCCTAGATGTACCTTTGGACACTCTTCAGCCCTATAAGCTCTGTGACACATGCAATAACTGCATAATACTGTAGTACAAATAACTAGATAGGTAGGGGTTCTAATCTCAGTCCTGGCAAATGTGTGTTTGTAAGTGTATGCATTTATGTTGGTAGATGAAAGTTTTTTGAAGCCTTTCTCACTCTGTACACTTCCCATTGCCCTACTTTAGAAGACCTGCTGATGTCATTTACCTTAGATGCACTTTTGGACACTCTTCAGCCCTATAAGCTCCATGGAGCATACACTAACTGCATAACACTGTAGTTGAAATGACTAGAAGGGTAGGGTTTTAATTGCAATACTGACAACTGTGATACTGTGTGTGTATCGGTGAGAACCAAATCCTCTGTGGGTGTGTGTTGGTTATACCATTTTGAGGCCTGTTCCACCCAGTACACTTCCCGTCACCCTATGTTGCAAGCGCTGCTGAAGTCATTCATCTTAGATGTACCGTTGGACACTTATCAGCATTATAAGCATTGTGGCATGCATGTGATAAATAGGCAGCACTATAATACATACATGTAGATAGGTAGGTGTTTCAATCACAATACAGCCAACTATACTACTGTATGTGTTTGTGTATGAAGCGGTTTCCCTGTGACTGTTGTGTGTGTTGGTTATACCATTTTAAAGCCTGTTGACCCACTCCCCATGGTATTTCTTTAAAGAAACAGTCGATGGAATCTGCATTACAAGCAAAGTCACACATTTTCTGACACAAATATATTGTGGTGCATTCAATAGCCATATCAATCTGTATTGTACATAACTAGAGAGGTAGGTCATATAATAGGAAAAGTGTCAACTCTGTGTGTGCATGTGTGTTTCAATGCATGCTTCCATGCATCTGTGTGTCTGTGTTTCAGATGGCTATACCATGTTAAGGGCCTGTGAACCCCCCCATTGGCAATCCTAACAGCCCTTGCAATTTCCGCCCACTTGAATAGTAGTAGCAGACACTGCAACACTATAGTAGCTCTGTGGTGCTTGTGTTATGTATACACCAGTATCATTTGTACAACTAGGCAGGTTCAGGTTCTGCTATCAGCGAGGGAAGGTCATGAGTGTGTGCTTGTGTGTGTGTGTGTGTGTGTGTGTGTGTGTGTGTGTGTGTGTGTGTGTGTGTGTGTGTGTGTGCATATATGTGTGTGTTTGTGTGTGTGTATGTATGTACATCCTCTTGCAGCAGTCTACCTCTGTTATGGCCACCAGCATACCTCTCAAACCTGCACAGAAAGACATCTGGTTATAACCATATGGAAAAATGAGACAAACACCAAACACTGAGCACAGCCTTCACATATTGCTGTAACATGCATGGAAAATAGATACCAGAACAGGTTTTGCATGTAAACACACTTTCCAAAGTGTATTTGTTGTTACATTACAATAGCTGTCATCAATCTGCAATGTTTGTCTGTCATGATTTTCCAACAGTTCACCAGAAAACCACATTTTATAACAATTGAAAGAAAGTATGTGTCAAACATCAGGACAATCTGCAGACATATGTAGTGGTCAGAGGTATGGCCACCATCTGTACCACACTGCAAGTTGCAGTCCATGTTTGGCAAGGTGTGACCATTGACAACAACTGAAATAGTAAAGAGGTCTCAAGAGTGTAGGACAAAAGAAATGTCATATGGTCCTGTACTGATTGCATAGAGCAGTTTTTGCACAGCAGAAGACCTCATTGTTATGGCAAATAATGTAAGCTAAGGTAATGTCACACAAATTAGGTGTCATAGTAGCAAACCAGAGGAAGTCCTGTGTTTTGCACTTGTCGTGGCCATGGTATATCTTGCCAACTGTCACGTTACTATATGTCGTATCCCACACTCTACATTTGATAATGTTGCAAAGCCATTCTTTTTCATTTATGTGTGTGCAATATGTATACATGTGAAGGCCCTGTGACTACCTGGTGCCCCTAATAACCCACAAGTATATAGGCATGAATGATAACTGGCTCCACCCACATATGTAGGTACAGTCTAAGGCTGTGTAAGCTGTAAGTATTTTGCACTCTGACACTGAACCACAAACTGCTGTTAACACATTGCAACAAGCCATACAGTGGGTATGGAATGCTCTCAAGGTCTCAACCTCAAGCTGCACGCAGACAACAGTGTCAGCATGCCATACAGTAAGTACATGTCCCCCCCATGTCCCACATCAGTGTCAATCCCATAAAAACACAGACTGCGATGACAGGCCTGGGTACCCAAGATGGCAACATAGTTGCATTTGTGCACCAAGTATTTTCTGTCATCAGGTGAAGGGACCGCATCCACGCAAAAGGTGGACATTGCCTCTGAGTAGTACTCAGTCAGTAAAACAATACATTAGCAGCATGGCCAGTCTGCTAATGCATCTATGCAGACATCTGCTGAATCTGTAAAGTCTATGTTAACTCCCACAAAAGTCAGCCATGTCCCTCAAACACACACACATGCAGCATAGGTACAGGATAACATGTGCATTTATGAACATGTACAATGCAAGCTGTGATACTACCCAAATCACTGACATTCACAATTGGTGAAAACTTGTGCATATTACAAAACCACACACACAAATGCAGTTTGACCTGACATATGCATCCAGGTATGCAAAGGATGCAGCTATGAATGCTAGGATATTGATGTGATGAGGACTGGGGCCTTAAATGTATGCTTCTCAGTTGTTGACTCTGTGCCACCAACCGCCATGACAAATGTGGGGATGTGTGCCTGGGAGGCAGTGGCTCCACCAAGGTTGGCGAGGAACTCCTCTGTTGGTGTTAGTGGTGCTTCTAAACAAATGCAACAGCTCCAATCCAGTGCTCCAACTGAAACCACCAAGTATCACGATGAAAAAACATTTTTATTTCTCCACAGGATTTAGTGCTATCATCTGGTTGTATCTAAAGACTTCTTTAAAATCTGGATTCTGGATTCTGAAGAAGTCTTTAGATACAACTCAATGAAAGCGCTAAATCCTGTGGAGAAATAAAACTGTTTTTTTTATCATGATACTTGGTGGTTTCATTTGGAGCATTGGACTGGAGCAGTTGCATTTGTTTGGTTCACTGGTTCTTAGTTATGGTTAGTGGTGCTTCTATAGCAAGCCCTCCACCAGTACCTGCATGGTATCTGAGCACAGCTGCAGCCCTTTGCTGTGTGTCATGTATTAAGTCTGTGGCACAGTGTCAAACCTGTTCATAGCCTCTGCCTTGGTGTCACAGGACCACATACATTGGCTACCATCATGTACAGACCATACACATCCACATTTGCTAGCACTATCCACTGCTAACACCTACATTATACCCTACCATCTATCAGTACAGTATGTGTGTGTGAGTATTGTGAACATACCAGCATTACAGCATCCATTGTCCCTCTTATCCTGATGTGTCATATTGCTCCCACTGAGTACCATTAATGTGCATAAGCCACCATTCATCATTCACATCACACAGCATATGCAGCAGAGGGTGCACTTTTGAAGAATGAAAGTTCACTACTTCGAATTTCAAAAGTACACCCACACTAACGCGAAAGTGCACTTTCGTGAACCAGCTAGACCGAACGGGCTAGTAGTCATGGACCTTAGGGTTAGGGCATGGGTTAGCATAAGGGGATAGTTAGTAGGGTTATCCCCTTACCTTCACCTGTGCCCTAACCCTAAGGTCCATGACTATCACACCAAAGTGGAAGACATTCCAAATCGGGCTATGTCCTCCACTGTGATGCGATAGTCACGGACCTTAGGGTTAGGGCATGGGTTAGGGTAAAGGGATAGCTAGTAGGGCTTTTCCCTTACCTTGACCTGTGCCCTAACACTAAGGTCCTTGACTATCACAGCACAGTGGAGGACATAGCCCATTTTTCAATGTCCTCCATTGTGGTGTGGTAGGTTCAGTCTAGTGAGTTTAAGCGAAACTGCACCTTCGTTAAAGTGCACTTTCGCTTAAGTGGGGATGTACTTTCCCATTTCGAAAAAGTGAATTTTCATTGTAGGAAAATGCACCCACAGCAGCTGGGGACATCATGGAGGTTCCCGACCAGGGAATATCAGGCCATCAAACATCTACTGTATACCTATAGGCTATAAGGCCAAATCTCTACCCAGTGTCATACATACTCCTCAGGTGTGACCTTACTGTGGCATGTGAGGAAATCATGGTCTCCACATAGCTGGGACTGCTGGCTGCATGAATGCAGATCATGCTCCACTGTGTTACACACACACACACACACACACACACACACACACACACACACACACACACACACACACAAACACACACATCCTCAACCTGGTAAGTGGTGACCTGGACTGGCCTTGTTGGCAGCTCACATGTGTGTCACATACACTTACCCTGCAGTGGAATGGGCAACATGTCCACATCAGGCAGGGTAGGTACCAACACCTTTGCAGGTGTGACCTGGTGAAATGGATGGATCACAGCATATACACCCTTGGGATACCACCTATGTCCCTGTTAGATGAGGACATCAGCTGCTGCCTTGCATACACATGGGCTATCTTGTGGCCTAGGCATATGGCTGCTCATGGCTCATAGCCTAGTAACCTGAGATGGTAGCAGGACTACCAGAAATGGCCTGACTGCTGTGAGAGACTGTGTTGTTATGTGTCCACACACATCACTGCCATTGACTGCTGGGTGCCTCTATGGGCAATATTACAGTACCAGGTCATCCAGCCTACATCTGGTAAACAGGTGAATGGTACTACAGGTGCATGTGGACATTCCAGGAACATCTGAGGTACACAATAACAGAGGGAAGTGCATATTTGGTGAAGAGTGACCTAATCACAGTTGTCTGACATCTGCAGTACCAGATGTCATTATTTTCTGACTGCAATCCTTCATGATTTGCCACTAATTTGCCAGAAAAAACAAACTTTTATGGAAAACATGACCAAAATTGTGAGGCAAATATCAGGACATTCTGCAAAACACTGTAGAGTTCAGAGGTATGCTGCAGACATAGCCATCAAGGATGGCTGTAGGTGCTGGACATCAGACTAACATGCAACATGACAGTTCTGGAAGTGTTGTTGAAAGCTACTGTTTATAGGTAGGTACTAGGCTATTGGCCCTAGGGCCTATATAAGCCTAGCCAAAAAGGTACCCTGGCTTTCGCCACCCAAGAAAATTATTCTCCTGTGCTTCTGTCGAGCAGAGCCACAGAGGTGATCCCCGGGGTGACTTTCCTATTTCTCATCCAATCATCAAGTTTTTCCTTGAAGAGTGCTAATGCGGAACTTTGTTTGATATAGATAGGTAGTTTGTTCCACAGTATGGGAAGTCTTTGGGACAGGAATTTATCCCTCCATCATGTTCTGTTTATTGTAGTAACAAGGTTTAGGTCCTTAGAGCTTGTAGCACAGAGAGATTGGGATTTCTTTAAGTGGAGCATGTCCAGAATCTCTGGGTTTGACATAGCTTTGCTGGTGTTTTTTGAGACGGTCTGCATAGGGCATCTGTTTGAGGCCAGTAATACTCTTTGTGAGATATTTCTGCGGCCTTTCCAGTTGTTGTAGATGTCTTGTGAGGTACATACCAAAAGGGGCATTGTACTCTATAATGGGTCTAATGAGTGATGAGTAAAGCAGAACAATGACCTCTTTTTTTCCTGGATAAGAAACCTTTTGTGATGAGGTGTGCCATGTAGAAGGATTTCATGACTACTGTGGTGATGTGATTATCAAAGGAGAGACTACTGTCCACCTGTGTCCCAAGGTCTCTTATAAAACTTTTGGTGTTAAATAGACTACCACCTATGTGGTAGCTCATGTGTACAGAGTTTTTATCAGAGGGGATGACAATGCACTTTTTGGCATTGAGCTTGAGGCCATGGCTTTGACACCAGGCATCTGTCTCCATGAGGCCCTTTTGTAGGATGTCCACATCATTAGGAGTTTTCATTATGGCTCCTAGTTTGCAGTCATCTGCAAACTTTGCAAGCCAAAGACCTTCTGTGTTAGCCTGTACTTCAGAAAAGTACATACCAACCAGGAGAGGACCCAGGACTGAACCCTGTGGTACTTCACTTGTCACTGGTCTGAAGTCATATTTGGAGTCTGCTACTTTCACAGTGTGGGTTCTGTCAGTGAGCCAGTTGGAAACCCATCTTGTGACATAGGGATTCTTATTTCCCATGACTGCATTCCCCCATCTGCATTCCATTACATACTTAATTGTTTGACATACCTGGTATAGTGCTATACCCCTTTTTCAGAATAACTCCACAAAAGGTTTTGTGAATAGTCACAGTCTGTTTTCTTGACAAAAGTATCATACCTGTTTAGCATAGGCATCAGCTTGCCTTTTGTAGGTAATGCTCATGAAGAGGTGATGGCTTGTGCACCAACCTGTTGCTCCCATTTGCTAACTGCATCCAGAATAGCTGGGTTGCCTTCTTATTAGTCAATGTCATGGCAACACAGTGCTATAATTAAGGCCTTCATGTGGGCCTTGCCCTTTTTCCTGGCCTCTAAGGATGAAATTATGGAGGTGTTGGAGCTACAGCATCACAGAGGGTAGGTGGAAATACTGTCCATTGTTTGGGTTTATGTAGTGTGTCCACACTTTTGCATGCTATATCTGCATAGTCACACCCTCTTACTACAGGAAATGTGGACACAGCATGACAAAATGGGTGGACAAAGGGTCACAAATAGGAAGAGATTTTAAATATTGGTGTCATAACCTTAGAGAATTGTTAGAGTAACAGGGTTTGCTTTGATATTCAGCTTCTGAAGGATTTGAAGTCTGACACTCAAATATGTATTATTATTTAGTGACTTCCATCTTGATATTATCCCAGTGATTTAGCAGAATATCACAAATGTTATGAGGAACAGGCCATAAATATGAGTCATAACCCAGGACATTCTGTGGAAATCTGTACAGTCACGTGTGACACTTTGCAGAATTTATTGGTCTGCGTACTGGTTCTATGTATGTGTCAGAGGCCCAAGTACACAGTTATTTTGGCCACTATATGTCAGAGTATGGTGTGGCTGACTATCAGGATGTTCTTAGGTTAGTACTAGGCTAACTGCCCTTGTGAACCATTTTAAGCATAGCCAATTATCCCCTGTGAGATTCAAACCCTGTACCTTGTGTTTCTAAGGCAAATACCTTAACCATTTGGCCACCCTCCCAACCTTATATGTGCTTATAAAACTCAGTTGCTGTACTCAAGTGGTCAGTTTGCCTACTAGTACATTGTCCTGATTGCAGTTCAAATAGTTCTGAGTTCATAATTTGGCAGTTATGTTTTTGGCCCTAAAGGTGTATCCCTGTACTCCCTGATAACTTTACAAATGCATCAGCATACCAAAAACTGTACATATTTTCACAGACTGTCCAGAGTTTGTGCTCAAACGTTTGGTCTGTTCCTCAGAATAATTGTTTTCTGGCAAATAACTGAGATAATCTGAAATCTGAAGCCACCAAATAATGACAGAGGTTTGAGTTACAGACTTTAAGTCCTTCAACAAATGTATGTTAAAACAAACCATGTTACTCTAGCAACTTTCTTATATGTATAACTGCACTATGTAAAATATGTGCTTATTGTTGGGCCTCTGTCCCCCATTTTGTCAGTGTTCATCCAGTTTCTTGCACTAAGAGGTTAACAGGTATGTGACAGATATGTGTATCAATAATTTCCCAGAGCTGATTTGGTATAGTGGTACATTGCTCTGACTCTAGTGTAGAGGGTCCTGTATTCAATAGTTGACAGTGATATATTTTTTCCCTACTGCTAAATGACTGTAATGCATGATATGTTTGAAAAAGCATCACAAACTCCTACAGCTCCTGTGGTGTAGTGGTATGTTGCTCTGACCCTAGTGCACAGGGTCTTGCATTTCAGACTGGGTAGTAATATGTTTTTTTCCTAATGTTAAATGACTGTAATGCATGATATGTTTAAAAAAGCATTACAAATTCCCACAACTCATATGGTGTAGTGGTATGTTGCTCTGGCTGTAGTGCACAGAGTCCTGGGTTCGGGACTTGTTAGGGTTGGTTATTTTGTTGCTGGGAAAAACCGGGGCTGATTGAGACAGAGTGATTAAAGCAGTTTTAAGTGGGTTTGCATAGGTTTGTGTGATGCTAAGCTATGCCAAGAGGTGCTTAGTCCTTTTTGGCTTCTCTTTACGCAGCTTATTCCCACTTAAACCCATGCTAATTTCAAAAAAAGAAAAAAAGGTGATAGGAAAGTGGTGAAATGGGGGCAAGCAGGGGGAAA
This sequence comes from Protopterus annectens, assembly GCF_019279795.1. NCBI lineage: Eukaryota > Metazoa > Chordata > Ceratodontiformes > Protopteridae > Protopterus > Protopterus annectens. Next base: position 1,996,477,060 of record NC_056735.1, read on the forward strand.
AATGTGAAAGGCAGTTAGGGATGTGCAGGATGGGTGTAGGAAAGGACCATAGCACTCCATTTATTCTGCAGCAACAACTGTGAATGATGTGGACAATTTGGAATTTAGAGAATCACACCTCATGTGGAGGGGTGTGGATGACATGCATGGTTGAGTAATTCAGGGGCAAATTGATTGACGTCAGTGTACTTGGGTGCAGATTCCCCCATTTTTTTAAGGTGAGATTGGGATGTTGGGGAAAGGTTGTAGATAAGTTTGGGGAGGTTAGGTGGGTAGGAGAGGTTGCTTTTGCAGACAGACAAGACAGACAATACAGCAGACAGGGGTAGTGTATGACACATGGGGTAAACACCTTGGACAGGAAGGGTACTTAGGAATTGTAGACCCATGTGCCCCCAGACGGAAACAGTGGGACTGAGGTCCCCACCCATGGGCAGTCTTCACTCCCCTTTCACAGCCCCAAATGTGGCTCTGCTGGGGGCTGGACAACAGGGGCAGGCTGCTCCTTGAGGTGCACGAGTGTGCCCGCGATCTGGCTCAGGTGTCCATCCAACTCTGTCTGGATGACCCTATGCACCATGCCTCAGAACGTTGTGTGTGTGTCAGGTTCCTCTCCACACCCACACCCAGGGGGACGGGCCCCATCCCCTGAGGCAGTTCCACCTGAGTGTGGTGCATGACCAAATGAGGAGGCAGTTCTGGGTTGGGTCCTAGACATGCTGGTTCCCAGTGTAGTGGCCACATGAGGTGGGACAGGTAAATCTGTTGGGATCTGACTTCCCAAATGTGCTATGGTATTGAGGTTTTTCAAAAATGTATTGGTTAGTCATGAACAAAACATTTCAAAATTAGTTATAACAGCATGTGTGGGTGTTTCAATTAACCCAGAACAATAGGGGTGAAACAATTTCATAGCAAACAGAACACATGCATAAATGGAATAACATTCAGCATTGTAACAACATGCCAGTTACATTTATGGCAACAGGCCACCAACAATGGTATTTGAACAAGGTATGTTAATATGCAACCAATTAAATATATGAACAATAATAGAACTCAAGTCTCAACAATAGGTTTTGAGAGCAACATACCTGTAGTATATGAATAATAATTATTGATGCAGATAAGGGGTGGCGGGAGAGAAAAAAAGTATATTAACAACTGTATAGGCTTCTATTTTTCACAACAGTACTGCTCAATACTCTACAGGTCTGCCCTCACTTTACATCTACCTATGGCCCATAGCTTCTGTAGCACATACATAACTGTTGAACGGTCAATTTGGAATGGTATAGGGCAAATGGTGACAACTCTAGGTACATGACTAGAGGAGACTTGTACATGTATGGGTTACGTATATGACAAAGAAGGTGTACCCTGCACTGGTGTTATGTGAGTGTGCTACTGGCATACTTTACCTGGATTCATATCTGCGTCCAAGGTTATTGACAGCAGTGACCACTAGCCATGACAGCGTGACATTTGAGAGGCATATATTGGGAAGAGTGCATGGTGTATGCACCTATCCTGCTGTCACTTGTAGGTATGGGGTTGGACAGTGGAACAGTTGTACACGGTTTATTAATATACCCCCCATAGAGTTACTACAAACATTTCTTTACCTGTAAGACCTATGGAGAACATATCTGTTAACACTACCTGACTGCTTCTACAAATATTCAAGATTACTTGAGTGTAAATATTCACACATCTTAGTACCACTTCCTGGATTCAAACCATGGTCTGGGTGTCCAAAAATAAACAACAAAGCTATTTCTCATCACACTGAGCTACTGGGGAACCGCTGTCTCTTGCTTGACTGATTTCTGCCTAATACTCTCTTGTGTAGACTGGCTGACCTTGTAATCTTAGTGTAGTGTCACCAAAGACTGTGGTGACAGTTGAACATCCATGTCTGAGATTTATGCATGACAGATAGTGTACTGTGTATTAAGCCTTTGAAATAATACAGTCTGGAATGCAAAGGTGAACACAAGCCAGTGCTGCAGGGGACACACTATAATACATTACACATTACTATTCAATGATCAGATCTTAGTGCAGAACATATTTCATATTTCAGTTATATCTTGATTTACAGCTTCACAATCTACAGTTTTGTATAATAGCTGGTTATCAGAACAACCTCAGTTAATGCATGCTGTCAAAGTCATATTTGCTGTGAAGCACCTGTATACATTCTATCTCTTCAACAACATACCAGAGTAAACGCAACAGTTTGCGGTATAAATCTTTATTTGAGTAACATGACACAGTGCTTTATTACAGTTGCAATTCTACTTTCAGTAGTACTGTATATCCTGTAGATCAATATTGGTCTGACAATTTAGTTATTCAATAAACTCAGAACACACTATACATACTGGCAGTAAACAATGTACTCCTTCTTATTTATTGCATTATATACTGCAAGATAGATCTGTACTCACCGCACTCTTGACACAGCCTCACCAGTCTGTTTGCACAGGCTTCAACATTGCTAGCGCTCACCTCTATAGCTGTAGGGGAAAAACAACTATTATTCATACCTGTCTATCACATACTCAGGCTAGAATTTGGTACAGCTATGGGTGGAATACTTACAAACTACTGGGCATTGCTGTCTTGAGTATCTTGGATCTATTGAGACATGAGCACCCCCTTACTCTGCTTTAAGTCAGCATAGTGATGTCATACCTACTCACCAGTTCAGGGGATTCCAGCGGCACTGGTGAGGTCACGTAACAGATGGTCCCAGGCCTCACATTTGTATTGGGAACCCTGGTACTGGCCCTGCAGCAGTCTGTCATCACGCTGTTGTACAAGGAGCACAGCCATGACCCTGGACTCCAAAATGCCCCACCACTGCACCCAAAAGAGTGCTCCCTCCCCACCTCCAGACACACCACCTGCTGTGATCAATCTACAACAGCTTCTGGCTGTATTTCCACCTGTGTGGTTTAAATAAGGCCATATGTCTGCACGTTGCCATCACTAGACCATTTTTAGAAAATATTGAGCACAACTCAGTGGTGCGCAAACCCGCTAAGCTGAGTTGAGCAGTGCTTAAAGGTGCAAATGCTGATCAGTGCTTAGCAGTGCACAGATCCACTTAGCTGGGCTGAATGCTGCTTACAATTATACGTCTTAGTAATGCTCAAACTGGATAAGCAAAGCTAAGCATTGCTAAGCATTGCTCAGTTTTCATTTAAAGGAAATTAACAAATTGGACAGTAATTACACCTTACTGACATATTATTAAGTGTATATATTTTACTATACATGACATCCCCCTATGTGCTTTGATTACATTACTTTGGGGTGTTACTGTACTGTCTGGAACACTTGTGTTTACATGGGGGATTTCTCATCATATATCCACTGACTCTGGCCTTTTGGACCAGCTACACTACCCTGGTTAACAAGTATCAATTGCTACATCATCAAATAAATACATTATTTCACAATGCTTTCCCCTGTAAAAGCTGAATGTCCTGTCTTGGTATTCAAACTGTGAACTACTGCACACAAAGCCAAAACTCTAACCACTAAGCTAAATCAGCATTCAAATTTGCAGCTATATATTTCCATATAGCTCTTCCCAGACATTTAAGCACTGCTGAGCAACACGCCATGGTGTGCCAACCTTCTCAGCTACGCTTAAACTTCACATATAAAGGGAACAAATAGAATACAACCATTTTAAATAGATGCATCTCAATATTTTTGGATTATCCTCACTTTGCCACTCACTAAGCCACGGCAGTGCAGCGGTTAGCATTGTCTTCTCACAGCAAGAGGCTCTCCGGTTCGATTTTTGGCTGGAATGCCTTCTTTGTGGAGTCTGCATGTCCTCCCTGTGGTTGAGTGACATTTAAAGACATACAGGTAGGTGCATGCATGAATGGGTATGCCTTCTTTGAAGGTTGGGCATCAGGCTGGCACCTTGGTACTGTCTAAATCCACTGCCAATCATTAGCAGACCAGAGTTCTGCTGTGGCTACCCCTAATCGGGTAAAGCCGAAAGACAATAGTATTGGGGAAAAAAGTGTATGTTTCTGCAGGGGTGGGAGATTGACATAATCGTTAAGGTGTTTACCTTACAAACACAAGGTGCAGGGTTTGATTCTCACATGGGGTAATTAGCTAGGCTTAAAATGGACCACAAGGGGAGTTAGCCTAGTACTAACCTATGAACTTATTTGCAATGTTTAGCACTGCTTCCTGGTGCAGCAAGCCACACAAATGCTCACTAATATTTAAATGGGAAAATAAAAAAATCAATTTATTACATTTGCAGTACATAATTCTTATTTCTACATTAAAACTAAGCAAACATGACTAGCATTGGTAAACCATTCATAGGTTCATAGGTGTTCATAGATGTTTACTAGGCTAATGGCCCTGAGGCCTTTACAAGCCTAGCAACAGGGTTACCCTGGAATACTGCCACCCGACCTTATTTCCTAGTGCGCCTGTTGAGTAGAGTCACTGGTGTTATCCTCAGGGTGAATTTTCTGTTTCCCATCGACTCATCGAGATTTCTTTTGAAGAAGGTCAGCAAGATGCTCTGCTTGGCATGTATGGGAAGTCTGCTCCATAGCATGGGCAGTCTGTCCCTCCAGCATGTTCTGTTAATTGTGTTAATGAGGTTGAGGTCTCTGGAGCATGTGGTGCTGAGGGACTGGGATTTTTTTAGATGTAGCATTTCTAACAGAGCTGGGTCAGACATGCCTTTGTAGGTCAAGCAGAGATCACCTCTAAGTAGGTGATATGAGACAGAGAATAGTTAGAGTTTTTTGAGTCTGTCCATATAGGACAAGTGTATAATGTCTAGGATCCTCTTTGTGAGGTACTTTTGTGGCCTCTCCAGTTGTTGCAGGTGTCTAGTGAAGTACATTCCAAATGGGGCATTGTACTCGATGATTGGCTTAATGAGGGAAGAGTAGAGGGAGACAATGACCTCTTTCTTGCTGGATGCAAAACCCTTAGTAATGAGATGTGCCATATAGAAGGACGTTCTGACCACAGTAGCAATGTGGTGATCAAAAGAGAGGTTGCTGTCGACCTTTGTTCCCAGATCTCTTATAACGTCTTCTGTGTTCAGTGGACTACCATCAATGTGGTAATTCATGGGAACTGGGTTTTTCCCAAAGGGGATGATCACACATTTTTATGGCATTGAGCTTAAGGCCATGGTTCTGACACCAGTCATTGGTCACAGTGAGGCCATTCTGTAGGATGTTAGCATCACCTGGGGAGTTAATAATAGCTCCCAACTTGCAATCTTCTGCGGACTTTGTCAGCAAGAATCCCTTCATGTTGGCCTGAACTTCAGAGAAGTAGATACCAAACAGAAGAGGACCCAGGACCGAACCCTGTGGGACTCCACTTGTGACTAATCGGCAGTCTGACTTGGAGTCAGCTACTTTAACACTGTGGGTTCTATCCGTGAGCCAGTTTGCAACCCACCTAGTGATATAGGCATTGATGCCAAGCTTAGTGAGTTTTTCTATAATTCCTGAGTGGGGAATAGTATCAAAAGCCTTGGCCAGATCAAGGTAGGCTGCATAAACCACCTTGCCTTCATCCACAGCTCTGGTGACTGACTCAAAGAAGTCAACCAAGTTGAGTAAGCATGATCTACCCTTCACAAAACCAAACTGTGTGGGATCCAGAGTTTGGAGATTTCCTATATCCTTGTTTGTTAGGTCCATGATGATGCATTCCATAGCTTTGCATATCAGACTCATCAGGCTAATGGGGCAATAGTTCCCAAGGTCTGTAGTCACTCCTCCTTTGTGGAGAGGGATGACTGTAGCAGTGCTCCATTTGGCAGGGACAAAGCTTGAGGTGAGGCTGTGATTGAACAGGGCACACAGGTGAGGTGCCAGTTCACTTTGTAGTTCATGTAGAACACAGCCAGGGATATCGTCAGGTCCCATATAAGCTGTATTCTTGGCCTTAGACAGTGGTGTTTAACCTGTACAGCAGTAATACTGGGTGCTTGGCAATCTACTGGTATTGTGATTGGTCCTTTGGGGGTGAGAGGGAGGTAAAGTTGGCACTGAATCTGTTGGCCAGTATATTGGCAATATCTGTTGGCTCTGTATAGAAGGTACCATTGGCAGTAGCTCAGAGCAAATCTGGGTATTGCAGTGGAGATTCTTTACATAACTATAGAAGGCCTTGTGGTTCTTTTTACTATCTGCTGCAATTCTGTTTTCATACCTAGCTTTAGAGGATTTGATGAGAGATTTCAATTTTTGTTGAGGCAGATAAGGGAGTTTTTCCAGTCTTGGGACGTCACCTTATTCCACATCAGTTTCCTCCTTCTGTTGTAGAGTTTGCTTATGGCAGGCAACCACCATATTGGCTTCCTTTTTTTTGGAGGAGAGTGTCTTGGTTCTATTGGGTATGGCAAGATCCATGCATTTGTGTACGTGTTCGTACAGTGCATTGGTGTATGATTCTGCAGTCATGCAACTATTCCCCATTTGCATGGGTGCCGTGAAGTTAGCCACCTCTGTTTTTATTATCCCAAAGATAGCTTTGGAGAAGTTTTTCATGGTGGTTACCTTTGCGGGGGAGGGGGGTGCATGGATTTCCAAGGTGATTAGTTTGTGGTCGGATCTAACCCAGGAGGAGCTGACTATTGGTGTAGAGCAACAGTCACCCATGTTAGTAATAACCAGGTTTAGGATGTTGCTACCTCTACTGGAGGTAAGAATGAGCTGGTCCAGGGCATTGAAATTAATGAACACCAGGAAATGTTGGGCACGTGTATTGGTACATGAGTAGTTTACTCCATTAGTTTAATGGAGGGTTAGTTGAAGTCGCCTAGTAAGAGAGTGTTAGGTTGGACCCTTATATTCTCCAGGGTGCTTAGGAATGTGGAGTGGGAGTTTTGGGACATGGTTGGAGACCTATAGCAGGCTACAATCTGAATCACTGTCTTACCCAATGTTAGCTGCACCTGAAGTATCTCTGATGCATTATGTTGGGCTACCAGTTTGGAGGTGTGCACATCCTTTATGAATATAGAGACACTACTGCTTTGGAGCTTTGGTCTAAGTTCTGGGGCCGAAAGGTGTGGAATGAGTTATAGCCTGGTAGTGCAGGGGTGCTTTCTGCTGCCTTGAACCAGGTCTCTGTTACAGCACAAATGTCAATGTTCTCCATTTTGAAGAGTGCCTCGAGCGAGTGCATTTTGAGATTTAGACTTCTAGCATTGAGCAACATGACCGTCAGACTGCATTTGTTTGTAGCTGTTATGGTGGTAATTTGGTCTTTGAAACACCACCTAAAAAGGCACTATAGGGTTGGCAAGAGCCTTGGCCAGTATCCAGAAGCCCAGGGGTGACAGATGCAGGCCATCTCTGGCAAAGCATCAAGGTCTGTCAGTCATGTCACCCCAGGCAGACAGATACTGGATCCCCTTAGAATGACACCAGAAACTTAGCCAATTGTTGAAATCAATAATTTCTGCATGTACTGTGGTATCATTCTGGGTGATGGTAAGATGCTGCTCAGGGCTAGGTTCATACCCACCTGGGCTACATAATCCAAGAACTCCTCCATGTTTCTTTTCATGTTGTCCAGGGAGGTACATCTCAGATAACTCACACCCACATGTACAATGACAGAGTCATATTTGTACCTGTTGTTGAGCGACCTGAGTGCATGTGTTAAGTTTCAGATCCTGGCACCTGACAGGTAGCTGACTGTTACTTTCTCCTTATTCAACCTAGTGAGTGGGACATCAATGTGCCTCACTATTGAGTCACCTATGTTTAGTGTGTTAGGCATGCTGTTTGTGGCTTTGGTTTAGTGGCACACTGTTTACAAAAGTTATGTGTCTCGTGATTAGTGTTGTGTTGTGGTGGTTGAGTGTGTTTCTGCCTTGGAGGGCTCTGCTGCTTGGGTAGATGTTTACTGAGAGCCTCCGCAAAGGTGGGTGTGTGGTTTCTGGTTTTATGTTAAGGCAGTGTTGGTGTGTGTCCCAGAGGGCTATGTGTTCCATGTGGTGTGGTGCAAGTGTTGACCTCCTCCTCTTGACCAGCTATTCTGGTGTTTGCTGGAGAGTGTGTGGCTTCCAATTTGGATATACAAGTGCATCTCTCGCAAGTCTGAGTGTTGGAAGGTAAGAGTAGAGGGTGGTTGGCGTATATGAGGCAGGTGCTACATTGCCTCAGGATGCCCAAATTCACCAGGTTAATAGGAGAAAGCACAGGGAACTGACCTTTAGACATGCCTGTTAGCATGGGCATTGATAATAAGTACTAGATCTGTTTCCTTGTAGAACGTTTACTGCTGGTAGCACTTGTGTGCTACAATAATTGCTACAAGAAGTCTGACAAAGTGCTAGACTAATAAGCCAGTATACATGCAGGAGAGGAGAGAACTAGTAGATCTAATGGAAAAATTGAAGAGCAGGCTTTGGCACCACTCAGAAGCTTTTAAACAGTCCTGAATACAGCAAATCTGTGGAAACAAGCTTAGACTTTTTTTTCTTCAGTAAAGTGGAAAAGGAGAAAGCTAGAACAGAAGTTAATTCAAGGTTAAGAATCTAGGTGGGTTGGCCTTCACAAATATTCTCTCTCTGTTAGGTAGAATGGACTAATGACACTAGACTGGGAAGAGTATCTCAGATCAAATATACAGCGTGGGCATGCAACTGCAAAGCCACCAAGTATAAGAACTAGACAACAATACAGAGGGGGTGGGAAACTATTACAACTACTAGCTGTAGCCACTAAATGAAAGTTCTAAGTGGATAAAAGAGCAAGGAAACTCTAGAGAATGATTTTAACTGCAGACAAATCAGTTATATGATACCTGACTAGAACACATAAACCTCAAAAAAATCAAAAATGCACAGAGAAGCATGGATAGAGCACTCCCAAACAGAAAATACAACTCTCAGTATGAAAAAATCAGTTTACAGTTAAGTAAGTCAGTAAACATACAATTAGAGTAATGAAACAGTGTCTATCAATGAAAAATACAGTTAAAACAGTATAAAACAGTACATACATGCAGTGAAACAGTAACAAAAGCTTTATAATATTTATAAAATGTAGTAGATTAACTGTATAGCACAATTATAAGCATTACAGAAGTGCAATTCAATGAAATAAGTGTAAGAAATAACTTATCCTGCTCTTGGAATCTTATGCAATTTCTGCTTAGTCGGAGTAATGAATCCCAATCTACAGCTTGATAAATACAAGCACAGCCTTTTACAGGCACTGGTTTTATATACCAGACAGGATGGAAGAATCAAGATCAAATTACTACTCAGTTCTACTAGCCCCTGCTATTATCCAATCACTCATGCTACAAAAGGTCAGAAAACCCTGTTACTCACAATAATAATGTAGACAACAGACTATCAGTGGAAAATGGCTGCCAGAAACACAGGAAGCTCAACAAACAAAACTACCATGCCTGCGAATGCTAGCTTCCACCTACACACACTTCACTGCTTAGAAGAAAACTTTTTCCATGTAAGCAGTTGAAAACTCATTCATGTTAGCACATGAACGAGCTGCTCACACTGTGTAAAGTGCACAAAGCCCATTAATAATGCAGGGATCGTGCATTCTATACAGTGCTACAGGCAGCACAGAAAGCCTCCATGTAGGCTATACATGGAGCCTACATAGACTTTCATGAATACTGCCCATTATCTCAGGGATAAAAATTCAAAGGTGGATATTCCAGGCTGTTTCTTTGTCACCATTGCTGTTTTGTTTTGCCCTTAACCCATTAATCGGCTTAATTAACAAATTTGATCTGGGATACAATTTGGCTTCCAGAAAACAAACTTGCTTAAAAACTTCTCATCTATTTTTTGTGGATAACTTAAAACTGGGTAGTTTAGATGACAGACTGAAAGCACAACTGCAAGTGGTTAAAATTTTTGCAGAAGGCGTATGGATGAATTTGGTCTTGATAAATGTGCAAAAGCAATTTTTAAAGCAGGAAAGTTGCAGTACCAAGAAAATATCAGTCTAAGACAAGAATGTTATATAAAGGAACTAGAGCAGTAAGGAGCATATAAATATTTGCGAATTGACAAAGGATTGACAATAAAACATGAATAAATGTGAATAATACATAGTAAGGAATACTTCAGGAAACCAAAAACTAAGACTGAACACACTCTGACATCTAGGAATAAAGTCCAAGCTATAAAGCAATTTGCTCTCCCTGTTTTTACTTACAGATTTGGTGTGATTGACTGTGCCCAAAAGATAATGTATCACTTAAAAAGGAAAAACAAAAATGCTTAATGCTTATCACATGATATATAAAAATCAGTATATACCAATATTATATATCCCTCACTGTGAAGGAGGTATGGGCCTTCTTGAAACTGATTACATGCTTAGTCTGAAATTGTGGGACTGCAGACATACCTGCTGACCTCATCAAATCCAAACGCAGTGAAAGTTTTTAAATATGAGGAGAAGTAGTCTAAGATTGCCCCTCTGCTAAGTTTAGTAGAATCAATCATAAGCTAGTGGAAACGGAAATCATACCAGACATAGACACAACTGTCAGTAAATGAATGTGCCAGAAAACAAGAGAAGAATATAAGAAAAAGGATCAAATGAAAAGGGAAAGAATGTGAAAAAGCCATAAATATAGTGACAAGTATAGAGATCTCTAGGGACAACCTCATGTTGATCGGGATATGATGCAAGAATAGCTAAGGAGAAGCTAGATGAAACTAAATGATGTGAGGTTGATAATGGCAGCCAAGGACAGTTGACTACATACATGTTGGTTTACAAAGTCCATTGAACATGTAGGAGAAACATACAAATGTATGTTCTGTAAAAAGAATTAGAAACATCTGCACACCTTGTTGCTGAGTGCAACATACTCATGGCAGAGGGCCTATATACTGAGAGGCACAATGATGTGACACAATTGTTGCATTGGGGATTATGCAACACTACAATATAAGTAGCTGAGTAACATTGGAGACATGAGCCACAAAGCATTATAAACAATGATAAAGCATACATCATGTGGGATCACCCATTACCAACAAATCAACAAATAGATGCAAAAAACCCCCAAAAAAAACAGATGTGGTAGTCCATGAAAAGAAGACAAAAGTAGTATCAATCTCTAAAATTGCTACACATGGCAATTACAGTATCTCACGTCCAGAGACATACAAAATCATAAAATATCAGTATTTGCTGTCAAAAATGAAAATAATGTGGAAGAAGGATAGCCAGAGAGTTCCAACAGAAGTAGGATCAATGAATCTAAAATGAATCTACAGTCATATTTAGATATGCTACCAATATATATACTCCATATGAATTTCAGATAGAGTGAATTCTGGGAACATTACAGGTGCTGCAAAGATCACTTTTAGCTAACATCAAAGATCCAAACAATACTAATTTCATAAACTTTAATCATACTCTGATGAAGGAATGTGGGCCATTCCCATCATGGTATTAGAAACCCAAAAGACATGGAGAAATTAAACCAAGTACTGAAGAAATGCACTGTAGTTATCTAATACTTCTGTTTCTTGAGTAAATCAAAGGTAAGCTATCATGCAGTCCTAGTTCCTGTTGTTCAGTTCCTAATAGACATGGCTTCTTTGTAGATTTTGCACATTCCTCTAATGTTAAAGTAAGATTTCATTTGAGACTCTGGTCTCAGCCTACATTCCAAAGATATGATGGTAAGCTCAAAATCCTTCAAATTAACTATAGTTTTTAAAAGGTATGTGCATATAAGTTTGTGTAGGTGCAGTCTGCATTGGCTGACATCCCATCCATAAATGTTTCCCTGTTTTGTACACTTTGCCTGCTAAGACAGTCTACTGTTCTCCAATGAACCTGAGCAGGACAAAACATGTATTTGGAAATTCTAACTATAATAATACAATGGCTATAAAATCGATAGTTTATAATGTTGAAATTACCAACCATAGCTGTGTACTACCGTTTGTTAGATGTGATGTTATATGTATATATTTTTGAATATTGTAAAATTATTGTTCTTAAAATGTATTGTTTTCCCTCGGGCCTCCACTGAAAATGAGAACCTACCCAGACAGACCTTCCTGATAGTCAGATGCCAATAAATAAATAAATAAATAAATAAAATGAAAAAATATATATATGATAAAAATACATGGTCACTCAGAATTCAAACACCCAACCACATTTTCTCAGCTTTCTAGTCACTCAGAAAGATTACACTAAGTGTACCTGTAGTTTACACGTTGTGGTAACCTTTACGAATTCCCCTCAGTATTTAAAGCTGCAAGAAAATCAATAGGAAAACTAAAATTATGACAAATAATATGTGAGTTATGCTTGTGCTGTCTGTTTACTCAAAATGGTGCACATGTGATGTATACTTAGTATAGGTGTTAATGAGTCCCATGGGGTGACATTTTAGATGACACAGTTATATACATAAAGCTATTGGGCAGCAGGAATTTCAGGGTATTGAATATTCTGTATATTAGTATTATATGCTGTTTTAGTTATTATAAGAACACCAAATCATAATTAATGAGTAAAATGTACAAAGTGTGCTTCTTTTGCACAGTATAAGTAAAAATATGTAAAATTATGTCATCATATTTCTTATAACATTACTGTGGCAAACCTAGTGTAATGTAATTTTTAGGTTTAGGCATTATTTTCTCCCTTTCCTACTCATAAGTCAAAGCTGGAAGATTTTTATTCTCAGAGAAGTAATAATGTATGATCTGAAGCACTCATTAGATATACATCTTGCTTCAGTTACTAATTCCATACAAAAGATATACCACTTTTGTTAAAGGCTACTAATAGTCCACTGCCAATATTTTGAAATTAGATTCTGTGTATCAATAAGTGCATTATTAGTGCCATTGTTAAGTGGCAGCATTTCAAAATATTAGAAGTGAGACTCATTTTATATTGTATATCTATAGCTTTCTAGAATAAAGCAATAAATGTGTTGCTACACCGTCAGCGTATATATTCTCATTGTTTCAGTATTTCTCTGCATGTGACTGCTAAAAATATAGTAATCCACAACCTGTAGTTCAAAAGGAGAGCTCCCACCAGAACCACCATAATGAATTACTTATGTGTTCCCATGTGCTACTGTGAGCTACTGACAGCCATCACACAGTGAGTTGTCATCCCTAACAATCTTCCATTGTTGTGATATCAAGCTGGACCAATGTTACAAGGAAAGATTTGTGTACAGATAGGCAGTTAGTATTTTTATAAATTAATAAATTAGATGAACTGGTTTCTTTGAACTATTGTAAGGTTACAAGGCAGCTGTAGGAAATTAAGCATTAAATCCTATTGCATCGGGGATACACGACTTATGCAGTACTCTGGAAATTTTGGGGCATGATGGCAACATTCATTCTCCTATGTTTGCTTTATCCTGTTTCAGGTAGGAGGGTAGGAGTGAGCAGGGGTTTTCCTGGCACTTCACATTCCTAACTAAGAGAACTACTTATGGTTGAAATGTAGTTAGACTGTAGACTTGTGACAAAGAAGATGGTATTATTTTTGTTATTGTTATTATTAATGTGTGCAAGCATTTGTTGACTGGGATTGTCCATCTGGGTATAAGTTGCCTCATTATAGTGGACACCGACGGAGAAAAGCTCTGAGTATAAATATATGTACAAATAGTACAAAAAGCAGATAACAAATTAAAACACAAGAGAAGATAACAAATAAAAAGACAAGAGAAGATATCAATATATAACAAATATTTTAAGTTATAGATGTGAAGAGCCTATATACATCTATTAACCAGGTAGAAGGACTGGAGCACATGAGAGAATATCTCACCATTAAAACTGACCTTGAGGGAGATAGAGTTAACACATTATGTACACTAATGGGTCTTGTGTTAGAAAATAACATCTTTAGGTTTAACAAACATCTATATAAATAGCTATCTGGAGTGGCTATGGGGTCCTTTGCTAATATTGTGATGGCCAACTGGGAAAGAAACCATTTAAAAACACATCAAAGTTTCAGAAAAGTCATACTTTATTGCAGATACATTGATGATTTGTTTTTTGTTTGGGATGGAGAGAAAAGAGACTTTGATACTATGGTGGAAGATTTAAATAAAACCACAGAATTTTTAATATTCAAAACAGGTGGTTTTGGTAAACAGATTAATTTTCTAGATTTGAATTTAAAATGGAAGGTGCAACAGGTAACATACAAAGTAAAATTTACAGGAAGTCTTGTTTCACAACCAATATTTGCACAAGGATAGCCTCCACCCCGAACATATGAAGAAAGGAGTGATAAAGGGCAAATGATTCGTTAAGTAGACTAACATCTGAGGATGAGGTCTACGAAGAAGAGTTAATGCTTCTTAGAAACATGTTTATACAAAGGGGGCTATGGTATTAGTTGGTTGATGAAATTGGAAGTAAGTAACTAAATTGAGACGGGGTCCTATTTTGACATCAATTGATGTCCTAGCAGGGCAAAAGGAGATTACAACAGTGCTTTTCCATTACCGATCACTGATGAAATGTGGTTAATAAAGAACACAATAGAAAAGAACTGGAACATAATTCTAGGTAATAAGGATTTGTCCAATATTGTGGGTAGATGTCCAAGATTCACTTTCAAAATGGTTACAAACATGAAACTAATTTTAGAGAGACCAAACAGTTTCAAACAAGTTAACAGAGTTCTTGTGAACAAAAAGGGAACTTATGCATGCAACAATTGCAAACAATGTAGGTTCCTTAGCAACACCTCTTTCATTAAGATAAAACATCTGAGTAGAACATTATGGGCTTCTAAATATTATACTTGTAATAGCCAATTTGTTGTTTATTTGGCAAGTTGTTGTACCTGCGAAAGTTACTATATTGGAAAAACTAAAAGAATGTTGAGACGTAGAATATACGAGCATGTCTTAGCCATAAAGAAAAAAGATAAAAATAATGCTCTAGCCAGACATTCTATAGACTGTGAAAATTTCAAAAAATTTGAGTTTTACATTTTGGAACAGATAGAACAGGGTGTGTTTTCTGGTGACTTGAACAATAAGTTGGAACAGAGAGAATCTTTGTGGCAACTTATGTTATGGGCAGATAGTCCACCAGGTCTAAACGAAATGATTAATTTAAAGTGCTTTTTGGTTGATAGATAGATTAAATGGTTTAACATCTGTCAGAAAGTATTTGTAGACCATTGGTAGTACTAGAAAAATGTATATTATAAGATACAGTATTCCTGACATTATATATGATTTTGTAAGGGAATTTTTAACAACAAGTCTGTTACAGAAGTAATGACAAAAGGAAAATTGGTTAAATCAATGTGTGCACACACCCATATAGTGCATTTATATACAGTTTGTATAACCATTATATATGGGACAAATATTTAATTATATATATATACATATTTTTTACAGACTAAAACATTATATGTACCAAGGAACAAGTGTTCATATCATTGGTTCTAATATGAGCATGTTTTAATGTGATTATTTTTATTATTAAGCATTGTAATGTGTAATTTTAAATTTAACATATACAGTTGTAAGATGGTTTCATTACTGAGTTAGTCAATTTTGTGACATCATTTCCTATCATGCATTATAAAAGAAGAGGATGGGAAGACTCTTCTTTTTCTGACGAAGTTCACGTATTAAATTGTGAAAGAAAGCGCTAAACAACATTATCTCGTGGTGGTCATTTCAAGTTTTATATTTTCTTTTCATGTTTTTCAGTTTTTTAGTTTGGTTTTCAAAATAGTTTTTTTCGTTTGTGATTGAAAAATATTTTAAGTTATGAATAAAATCTATTATGCGAGTACAACAATGGCTCCAAACAAAAAAAAATGGAAGGAAAGAAAAGAAAGTAATTTGCAAGAGAACACTTTTAAAAAGTGAGGTTTGAGAGGAAAAAGTATTTAAGTAGTAATGTTCTAGTGGAAGTGATAATTACACAGCAACATGCAGGAGGAGCAGTTAAGAAAACAAGTTTGAGAGGTATCACCAGGGAAAAAGATGGAGGAGTCAGCAAAGAAACTGGTTCCATCATGCACTGCATGTGGCAGAGGTGGAAATAGATAAGTGGTAGATATGCTGACTGAGAGGAAGGTTGACAAAGTTGACTAAGAGAATATAGGATTATTGTCATGAAGAGATATTGTAGGGTGCCACTGTATAACTTGTGGCTGGGTAGAGAGACATACAGAAGGAATGTGCAGTGCAAGGGGTGGTGGGAAAGAAGAGGGAGTGAAAACCATGGCAGAGAGTCAGGGCGATGCTAAAGAGCAATAGCATGGTGTGATAAACATAAGGTGGGGATATGAAGGGAAGGGTAGAATTCAAATCGTACGTAGTTTGTGGTGATTAGAATGAAGAGGGATTTCTTTTAAAGAGTTATTTTAGGGTGAATAGGATAAGCATGGATTTTGGGGCATTTGGAATAAGTTGGAAATAAGACAGACATGTTTCAATAAATGTAAGGGAAACGTGGGTTAGTTGTTGTAGTGTATGCATTTCTTTTTTTTTTGCAGCACAGATCAGAATGGAGTCGTCCATGTAAAGGATGCATTTTGCATGTTTGCTGAATGGAGGCATTCAAATATATGTTGAACAAGAGTGAACCTAGAATAGATATCTGGAGGACTTCAATTGCTATAGGAAGGAAATAGTTAATATTGTTTTGCCATTTAACAACCTGTTTTCAATATGAAAGGTAATTGTCAAACTGAGTATCGATATATCTATACTTAGGGAAGATGGCATTTTAAGCTGTTTTGTGTGTGAAACAGAGTCAAAATATCTTTTAGCATAATTATTATTATTAATACTAGTAGTACTAGTAGTAGAAGTAGTAGGGTCTATATCATTTTATCAAATTGCTATTCAGTGAATAGCAATTTATCAAACCCCTATTTAGTGAATGACATTTCAGTGAATGATGGAATCTTTCCTAGATAAGGAAGCACTTGGCCAACCCCACAACTTTGCCCTTTTCCCCACCATAGTGTGATCCCAGAGTTGGTATATATAGTTGAGGGGTGGGGGCAACCCCCCCCCCACTTGGGTGGGTTTGATTTTGTGTGGTTTCTGTTCTGGTGCGCCTTTTGCAAAGTGCTTCCTTACCCTGGGAAAGATTACTTCATTCACTGAAATGCTATGCACTAAATAGGGTTCAATGAATTGCTATTCACTGAATAGCAATTTGATAAAATAATATAGACTTGAAGTAGTAGTGATGGCAGTAACAGTAGTATTAATGGTAGTAGAAGTAGTAGTAGCAGTGTAGTATAGGCAG
The DNA here is from genome assembly GCF_019279795.1 of Protopterus annectens. Taxonomy (NCBI): domain Eukaryota; kingdom Metazoa; phylum Chordata; order Ceratodontiformes; family Protopteridae; genus Protopterus; species Protopterus annectens. The sequence continues at coordinate 1,996,494,392 of NC_056735.1, forward strand.
TATTAGTAGTAATTGTAGCAGTATTAGTAGTAGTACTAGAAGTAGTGGTAGTAATAGTGGCAGTAGTATTTTAATCACAAGTTGGGCCACATTGTAACCTTGACCATAATAATTGCACACTGAATCAATGAGTTACAAGATTCTACTTGTTAGCATCTTACAAATGTGACCATTTCTGTTTGTGCTTAATATCTCTTGAGGCTAAGTTTAAACTTTACTGAGTTTCACCCCATGTATGTCCTATTAAGCACAGATGATTGTATTTTTTCCATTATCTATATGCTGTAGCTAATCATAAATCAAAATAAGATGATAATGACAATTAAGAATAGCTTAACAAAAATGGTGTAAATAATAACATTGGCCTGTCAAAGAAAAAAAAATGAATTTAATATATTATTTAAAATTCAGTGCCTGAAGAAATCTTCATATCAACCAAAGTCTGCATTGGGAACATGATGACTTTCCAACTATCAACAAAGTACAAGCAGAGCATTTATTATAAGGTCGCAGAAAATGATAAGATTCTTCTGTAAAAATTAGCAATCTATATTCTTCACAGTATTTCACAAGAAAATATATGTAATTAACTTGTGGCAATGTAAATACTTATTTTATCATCTACGACACAAACACATACATGTTATTTAATTAGTCCTTGTAAAATTCTTGTAAAAACAATGCAACGAAAAAGTTTTTGTTGTTAAATTATGTAAGTGAGATAAAAGTCCTGCATCAATTCTTTAATTCTAATTCTTGGTTAGAAACAGGTTCTGAATGCTGCAAGTTAGAAAAGTGGAACATTTTTTCAATGAACAAATAAGAAGCTCATGATGTGTTAGACAATGAGAAGTCCATGAAATGTAATGATTTCTATGTTCAGAATAGTATTACTTTTGCTTAGTGAGTTTTATTTCACTTTTTACCAGAGACATGGAAACATAAGCCTTTCAGTCTAGACCTGTAAAAGTACAAAACTTGCATGTTAATCAAATGTTTTCAAGTTCTCAAGCAATTTAACAAACCATTTATTCCAAAACACTAAATTCAGGCCCACTCAAACATTTCTGTATAGATGCACACAAAAGGTAAGAAATAGCTGCAGTACCTTCAGCATTGTCCATCATCTGTCCCTTAATTTACAGTTCTCTTATACAACATGATATGTCTCTTTATGTATATATATTTAGATAGACAGATATAGATGTAGCTGTAACTATATAGAGATATATAGATATAGATATAGACAGAGAGAGAGAGAGAGAGAGATATCTGTGTGTATGTGTATGTGGTGTGTGTGTCTGGGATGTTATATGCTGATAAGCTTGGTGACTATTCACCTTGCCGCTTTCTGCCTGCTCTAAAGACAGGTTGGTCAGGTGTTGAGTAGAGATTGTTGTGGCTAGGGCAGTAGAAAAAAGGCACTGCCCCTCAACACTGCTTTGACCTTAGCTTCTGTACTCTTTGTCTCCCATCAGGTTTATATCGATGTGTGCTGCATGTCAGAAAATGCATGTCACACATACAGACTGGCAGATCAGATACCCAAACATGCACTTTTTAAATATTGGTTCAAATATAATAAATGGGATGCATACAAGCCTGGTTAATGTACAACTTCTTAAATACAGGAATTGTTCAATGCAGCATAAGGAAAACATTATGCGTTTTGACCTTTCAGAAATACAATAGCAGACCTGGAATTAATCAATTATATCATGTTTCATGGAAAGTATCATTCAGGCAATGAAAAGTAAGTATGATGATAATTATAAGAACAGGCATTATTGCAAGAGCACATATTTCCTTTTTTCCTCTCTCATTATTTTTAGTGCCTAACTTTGTAAGTCTCAAAATTCCTGCATTGTTGATCTCTGTGTTTGGATTGGATTTGCAGTTCATCATTTATTTTTTCATTTCAGTTTCACTGCATATCCAGATTTCTGAAATTCCATTGCCATTAATAGAATTACAGATGTTCACGTCATCTCACTTTCGCTAAACATTTAGCATTCTTAAAAATAACAACTGCAGAATGAAATAGGAAATATATATATATATATATATAAAATATTGTATGCCTCCAGCTTTTGCATATTGAATTTAAATTTCTACATAAGATTGATAAAAAGATAAGGTTATTAAATAGCTGCACCAAAAGTATTAATAAGTGTAATGGAGGAAAATGTATATGCTCAAAAATTTTCCTTTATTATTAATTAGTATTTTTACCTTTTCTTATGGCAGGTCAGTAATCAAAAGATTTGTAGACATGCCAAATTTAAGAGATTTGTTTTATAAAAGGGAAAAAAGAAACAGCAACCACAGCGTAGTCACTAACGTGCAGAATCCTCAAATCTGATCATCATTATTTTCCCACAGGAAATAAAATGAAATTGTAAAAGTTCCTAACTTTTGGAACAGATTAATATTTTCTTTTTTTGCCAGACCTACTACAAAGTCACATCTGTGAGACAAAGGTTTATAACTTTGAAAATTAAACCCCGAAACCCTGAGAACGATATCTTCAGGAGGGTGAAGTACAAAGATCTTTAAATTAAAAATGTACCAAAATATATGATGTCAATGACTTTGGTAAATCAGTTATATGTTATTTTATCTTGCTGCAGAACAAATTAAATATTTTCACAAAAGTCTCACAAGGCAAATCCTAAGATAAAATTCATTATGTTTAGTATATCTAAACTTAATGTTAAAAATCGTTTGTGTGTATGTGTGTGCGTGTGTGTTTGTGTGTGTGTATGTGTAACTAAAGTACCCTCTAGCTACAGAACAACTTTCAGATCTGAAATATATATTTTTCAGTAGTAGTCATACTAACTCATTATATTCCAAGACCAAGAATTTGTAACAAATATTCCTGAGATTGTACATTTGTCTGTAGTATTTATCTTAAGCTAGTATAATGGACAATGAAAAATCAACATGTGGAATACATGTGTTGAGTTCAACAGATTCCAGATAAAAAACCTACTGCAGATGGTAGACAAAGTTTATCTGTCATTGTTAGCAATAGGTAATTATGTTAACAGAGACTTAAATGGATGTATTCTGTTGTATCAGTGCATACAGAGAACATTCTAGTTTGGTCATGTGACATCTTTAAATACAAAATATGTGGTGGTTTATTTCTTACATAATTATGGTGTTAGACTTAATAAAACTTATTTTTTTTCATCTACACAGAATTCAGCAATCTTAATTTAACTAACGTTATGCACCGAAGCAAGTAATGCATAAAGATGCAGATATGGTTACTACTGTGCAGTGTGCTCATTTATGTGTGTATTTTTGTGTCCATGTGTGTGTACATATCTGTTGTCAATACACAAATTCCATAAACATTTGACACACAAATTCACACACACATACAAACACACAAAAACTCATATTTACTTAGTCTATTAATTGAGATTAGCTCAATGAAAGACATTTAAAATATTCAGTCATAGACAGTGTAATGATATAGTTATTGTAAGTGGAAGTCAGTTACATAGCAAAACCCAAGACATATATATGGTATGCAAAATACATGCATTATTACATGGTAACTAATAACAGGAAGTGAATTTGTTCATTATCATTAATAAATCATATTTACTCAAAGTGGTAATTTAAGAATGTGTTAAGTTAAACAAGTTAAAGATATCAGTATGCTAAATTTAAAAATGCAGTCTTAATCAAAATGTTTTAGTTTGTTGAAAGTACCGGAATTCTCTATATTCAAAATCCGTGCAGTTAAATAAGTGTATAAAATGAGCTTTACTTAGTTATATTAAAAATAAAGATTCAATTGTTTTTAAAAGGGAATTTCCCACCTACACTGCATTGTAGTTGGTTGTTCCTCCACAATCCTACTCACCTAATTATTCTCATTATAGGACCATACCCACATAGTTTAAAGTCAAACTTCCTCAATACTGAAAATATTTGTACCCCCATCTCTAAGGTATAGTAATATAGAATTTAGAAGAATGAAGTATGAGATATGGAGATGAGATCCCCTTGCAAAGGAAGCAGGAGACCAGCCTCATCAATTAATTGCCTGTTACTGAAAAAAGAACCACTTCTGTCTTTGTTGTAAAATATGATGCACTATAAGTTATTGATTTTGTTTACATATAGTTTCCACTAATATGACCACTATTCTGTAAACATTTCCTCATATCCCAGATTTGGTCATTTCATATTGCAAAGCCTGGTTGCAGGTTGGTCGTTTCATATTGCAAAGCCTGGTTGCAGGACTGTAACCATTATCTAAATCATTATCATTCAATAAATGAAATGCCATTGTTGATATAAAATACCAGCTTTGTTGTTTTCAGTTAACAGTATACTTCCGGAAACTATGGACTTGACCGAATACTGTGTTTTGTCAAATAATTAAAGTAGTTTGTTTCTAGCAAGCAAGGCATGACCAAAAGGAATAGATTCAAGGTGAAGGCCTTAGAAAGAATTCTTTCACTAGCATTAGGTGAAAAACTAAAATAGTTCCCAGATGATAGTGTGGAAAAATAGATAAAAAAAGTTGAATGTGACATGAGTTTCCTAGAATAAATTACTGATGAGAAAGCTCAACTCTTCAATATATGCACAGTAAATGGGAACACCAGACATGGAAGACAGTCTGAATCACAACACTGTGGATTTGGGTGCATCAGTCCAAGAATGTAAGGGAAATATATATTACTTTTCCCCCTAATGTGTTGTTGTTCATACTCGTTCAGTTCTATTTACAGGAATGCATTGGATGTTGTGAAGTATGCATTGACTAAATAAAGTGCAAGTATAAATAATGGGGCCTCAATCGAATATGGAGTAATCACTGGACAACAATTGACATTAATCTTTTGTCATTCTTTTTTTTTTATCTGCAGATTGCTTGTGAAAGTATATTCAGGCAAAAGGGATCACAAGTAATTATGCTTTATTTATTTATTTACTCTATTACTTAATTTATATTTGGAAAGGAGCATTACACGAAAAAATATCTCCTTTGCGTAGTTAAACTACATATTTGTCTGTTCAAGAGTTTTACATTTTCTGACAACACAATAGATTTTGTAAAAGAGATGGCGAACTTAAGAAATGTGCCATGCTTTACGCACATGCCAAATATGGCAATGAATGACTTAACTGCTGATGACAGAATCTGGCTGAATTTAATTTCTGATGACCTTGTGGTTTCCATGTATGTATCTTTTCTTTAAAATCTAGAAAACTGATGTGGCAAACTCAGCTACATAAAAGTATTTATTCTTTAACAAAAGCCAGAAGATATTAAGACTGGGTGAAATGAATGTATGATATTGCTAATGTTGTTGCTATCAGAAACAGTCTTTATTTTACTCTACAATATGCCTTTGTTAAGGGGATAAAAAATTAGAGTGAAATAACAGCAGATGATTGATTGGCTAGCAGTATAAAAGTTTTAGTAGATGCATTTTATTGGATAAAACTGGACATTTCTGTCTACTTTATATGAGTCAGACTATCAGAAAGGATTGCCTTTGATCATAACTTCTTAATGCAGTTGACAACCAAGCTGCATAAACTGTTGAAAACATTCAAGACAGAATAATGAATTGTACATGAGAGTCTTATATTTTGGCAGTTCATTTGACTGATGTGTTGCAGACACTACATGGTTGCTTTTCAAACCACATGATTTAGTAGCCTTCCCTAGTGTTTAATGATGAAGACTCGGAAAATAGCAGAATTCTGAAAATATTTAATCAAGCTATTATTTTTTTGGAAAGCATCCTCCCCTAGATAATTATCAGATTTCAAAGTAACGCTTGAATATAACAGCACTGTTCATATTGGTAGTGTTACTAGAATTACCAGTACATATATACAAAACCATGCCAGAATTTCGATTGCATTGTGCATATTCTGTAACAATGATTCATGCTGTCTCAAATACTGGATAATTAAA